>NW_027184146.1:0-30982 GCF_963966145.1 Tenebrio molitor | reverse complement strand
AGCTGTTCCAAATTCACACAATATAACACAGACATATAATACAAAAATTAATAAATATATTATTATAATTTCAGCAACAGGAATAGTACCGCAATCTCTTTTTAAAAATTTAAAAATTTTGGACTTAGAGAACACATAAAACACAAAAAAGTCAAAATGTGGAGGCGAGACGCCGGTAATTATGTTGATAAGCACTGCACTACTGCCGCCGGGTGGAGGTGGGATACGAAAAGAAGATGCTCTCACTGCTCTCACTCACAATAAGTTCGGAAAAACCGAATTTTATTATCGTATTTAATTGACGTCACAGTTACTTTGGCGAAACAGGAGCTCGCTTTTCGAAGGCATGATGAAAAAGACAGACGAATCAATTTGATATATAAAACCTAACAGGAACGGCTGGTCCATGAGGTCATTTGGGTAATGACCCCCTAAAAAATAAAGGTTTTACCCAACACCAGCCGCGACTGCAATGTACACAAGACTATGACTGCTACATATTATGTTATTTCAACCAAATCAGAAGTACAATAATTTTGAAAAGTAAGTGCAATGTATACTTCTAAATCTATCTAAATTTATTAATATGTAATTTTTTTCAAAACTATCGATCTTTCTTTGAAACATTTTCAATTCACAATTCACTGTTGGAAGCGCTGTACTTTTTAGTATAAATACGTATACGAAAAATTAAAATAATAGTTGAATTAACACATCGTTAAATGTTACGAGGAACATAGTTTTTTGGATTACACAGCAAAATCTTGGAATTTCAGTCCGATATTAACTCCATTGAGTCTTTGGACTCACAAATAAATACCTCGAAAAGCCGACAAACATCTGTCTAGAACTTTTCTAGTAACCAGAGGGTATCGTAAACGACCCGTGTTTAGACCTCTTTCGTGAAAGTGACCGACCGCCGGCGCCGCTCGATTTCGTCATAAATCTCAGCCGTACCCCCCACGATAATTGACAAGTCTGTCATACAGCCCTACCATTTAAAACCTTTATTCTCTTCGTTTTAAAAATAGTTTCGCATGGTTTTTCTCTCTTCTCGTTTTACAATGGTCCAGTGACTAATAAATGAGTGTTGTGTTATGAGTTTGTTCGAGCTCAAAAAAACGTGGTTCGAAATTGTTTAACGTTTAACGAATGGTAAGTTATTCTAGTTTTTATGTTGGTCTTAACGTGTTAGGGGCCAAGAATACAACATTGTCTGTCCATTATAACATAGAACTGATATGTTGAATTCAGATCTCTAATTATTTAAAACCAAAAAAATAAAGCAGCAGTCAAAGTGGCATGTACGCGTAACCTAATATATATTTTTTTTACATTAAAAGATCGCCGTCTTCCTCGTCGCACTTACGACATTTGCATATGTTATCTTTGTTAAACTCACGGAAGGAATATAATGAACCGGTCACCCGTCCAAGTGCTGACCGCTGCCCGCGTGGCTTACCTTCGGTGATCGAACGACAACCTTTACCGTTTGACGAGTTTTTATTCTGCAATTGTTTACAATTAATCGACAAAAAAAATTGTTTTCTTAATTATCTAGTACTTAAAGCTATGAATCTACATTATACGGGTCTGTGCATGTTTCCGAATACCTGCACGAAAAACAAATCGGTTCGGTGGTTGCTATGGATTTCAAAAAAAAACAAAAAGTGTTGGGGGGCAACGGCACGCGGTGTTCCCAAGCGGTCACCCATCCAAGTACTGACCGCGCCCGACGTTGCTTAACTTCGGTGATCGGACGAGAACCGGTGCTTTTCAACGTGGTATGGCCGTTGCCGTGGTGTTTAGGTGTGATCGTTGGTGTAAAATATATTGCTTTTAACATTCCGATGCACGAATATGAACATCAAAACGCGATGCGTTTCGTTTCCGTATGCACTTACCCTCTGACGACCGACGTCGGACCGAACTAACGGGAAATCCCACAACAACCACCACGTCACGCTCTAACGACAAGAGAGACTACTAGACGGACTGGCGATCTCCCGCGTCGCACATTTTTCGACCGCCGGCGGCGGTGGAAAATCCAGAATTTCACCCCACCTACCGCGCTGCTTGCTCCGACGACGACGAGATTCCCACATTTGGATCGACCGAAATATGTAAGTAATATCAGGAAGTTCCGATTTTCGAGAGGAGACCTGTGTTTCTATTTACCTATCTATAATAATTATCGTTATAATCATCATATCATTATTATTATTATTAACATTATTATTTATTACCATTATTATTATTATTATTATTATTTATCGTCCCTCGGATTCGGCGATCTTCGAAAATCCAAGTTGGACCGTTAGACATTCGAACGCGGTGTGCGTGGCTGACGAGTTGTTATTTTTGGCGTTTTTTCTTCGATCTTCACCCCGACTTCGGACGACGCAGGTCGGACACGAAATTACGAAGAGAGAAAGACGGAAGAAAGGAAGAAAACCTGAAGATCCGTCGAAGAAAATATCGGAAAACTCGTAGGTGCGGCATCGGTCGGACGATGAAGACCGTCTCCTTTCGGATGATCCTCTCGACGGACTTTCGGCCGTCCCGAAGGGTCCGGACGGCAACGGGACCCGTCGTCGACTCGTCCCGTTTCAACTTCCGCCGAAAACGATCGACCTGAACGTCGGAGAGGCGGTTCGCGGCATCCTGTTGTCGGAATTGCCTCGGTTCGAACACCAGGTCCTTTCTGTGCTTCGACCGTTTCGGAAGCGTTTGGCGACGCGAAGATGTCGTAAAATCGAGAAGGTGGCGCGGTATTCCGGGAAGAGATGGACCAATATTTCGGCGAACGAAATATGGATTCCCGGAATCGACGCGTCTACCCCGCACCGCCGACGTAAACCGTCGGTCCCGAATCGAAACCGTGACGACCCGGATTTAGGGCTGGTGGTTGGAGGGGCGTGTACCTGATTCGAAACCCACCGACGTTCCGAGACGAACTTCGCTATCTCCAGGGAAACTTCGGAAACCGAGTTCGGCCAGCTTGATCACACGGTGGCGATGGTGATCGAGGAAAGAGGACGATGCCATCACGCGGGCAACGATTCCGAGGCCTGCAATTTCTTCGACGGCGGACGCGGTGCGCGTTCAGTCTTCCGTCCGCAGTGGCGACTATTTTATAAAGACTTAGAAAATTTTTTTGTTCAATTCTCGTTCACGAGGTGCTCGAAGTGTACGTGTGTGAGCAAGTGTTTTTTCAATAATTATTATTAACTTTTAACGTTTTAACGTGAAAGATGGCCGACGTCGAAAATCAAACAGCATCATCGGTCACCACCGGTTCCGCTGCCACCCCTCAATCCCACGCGAAGAAAGAGAAAAAAGCGAAAAATCCCAGGGCGAAACCGTCCCATCCTCCGACATCCGAGATGGTAAACAACGCCATCAAGGGACTCAAGGAACGCGGAGGATCGTCTCTTCAGGCCATCAAGAAGTTCGTCGCCGCAAATTACAAAGTCGACGCCGAAAAGGTCGCCCCTTTCATCAAGAAATATCTGAAAGGCGCCGTGGCGTCGGGATCTCTGGTTCAGACGAAAGGTAAGGGCGCGTCGGGTTCGTTCAAGCTCGCCTCGTCCACCTCCGGTGGTGCCAAAGTCGCCTCCGCCTCCGACAAGAGGAAACCCGCTTCGTCCGCCGCATCCAAGACGAAAAAATCATCCGCCAAACGTACCGCCGTCGCGACGACTTCCGACAAGGCTTCCTCGAAGACAGCCAAAAAACAAGCCTCCCCCAAAGCGAAGAAGACTGCTGCCGAAAAGAAGAGCGCCGTCGCTGCCTCCGCCGCCGCAGCGAAAGCCAAGAAATCGGCCGCCTCCTCGGCAGAAAAGAAAACTAGAGCCGCCCCGAAACCCCGATCGCCTTCCAAAGCGAAGAAATCTAACAAGGCTGGTCCGACTAAAAAACCCAAAGCACCCAAACCCAAGACAGCCAAAGCCATTCCTGTCAAGGTGAAAAAGGCCGCTTCGCCGAAGAGGAAAAAGTGAGAAACGTGGATGGATACTCGACTCATGTTCGTTCGGCTGTGCCTCGTTCCGACGTCATCATCGTACTACCGGCAACGGGGCACGCACAAATGGCCCTTTTCAGGGCCACACGATAATCTACGACGAAAAAAAGAAATAAAACTATCCTTACGGCGAAACCAAATAAAATAGATAGCATCAGCTGGCAGGTAGGTGATGACAGGATGCAATAAAATTTTACGAACGACCGCAACCCAACCCGAATCGAGAGGACCGACCGATTATTGACATTTTTATTTTATTCATTTCCGGTTGAAGGGCGATATATTTTTTTTTTTGCCTGTAAAGTTTGAGGTTCTGAAAAGAACCGATTTTTTTGTTATAAAATTCGTGTTTCGTGTTGTTCTTCCGAAACACGATGTGGAAAAATTTAAGCGCGTTCACCCCGAATACGTCTGGCAAGTTGGATGTCCTTTGGCATGATGGTTACACGTTTGGCGTGGATGGCGCACAAATTCGTGTCCTCGAACAGACCGACCAAGTAAGCTTCGCTCGCTTCCTGGAGGGCCATCACGGCGGAGCTTTGGAAGCGCAAATCGGTTTTGAAATCCTGAGCGATCTCCCTCACCAAACGTTGAAAGGGAAGCTTGCGGATGAGCAACTCGGTACTTTTCTGGTAACGACGGATCTCACGCAGAGCCACGGTACCAGGTCTGTAACGGTGGGGCTTCTTGACGCCGCCAGTGGCGGGAGCGCTTTTCCTGGCCGCTTTGGTAGCCAGTTGTTTCCTGGGGGCTTTTCCTCCGGTGGACTTGCGTGCGGTCTGCTTGGTCCTGGCCATTTCGAATGAAACGAATGAAAAACAAAACTGACAATTATTAAAATCGACTCTGACGATCGTTAGACGTGCACGCGTCGAAAGGTAAACGGGTACTAAAAATTCCGCCATATTAAATTGTACTTTTATACGTGAACAAAGTCAACGGCTGACTTCGTCGATTGGTCGATGGTGAACCGTTGAATCTATATAAGGCTCCGTTAGTTGAAATTTTGCGGTAGTTGACTTCCTAGGGACGAGGTGTGCAGGTATTTTGTGTCAGTTGAAATAATCTGAAAAGATGACCGGTCGCGGTAAAGGAGGCAAAGGATTGGGAAAAGGAGGAGCGAAGCGTCATCGCAAAGTCCTGCGTGACAACATCCAGGGCATCACGAAACCCGCTATCAGAAGATTGGCTCGTCGTGGCGGCGTGAAACGTATTTCCGGTTTGATCTACGAAGAAACTCGCGGAGTCCTGAAAGTGTTCTTGGAAAATGTCATCCGAGATGCCGTCACCTACACGGAACACGCCAAACGTAAAACCGTGACAGCGATGGACGTCGTCTACGCTTTGAAACGTCAAGGACGCACCCTCTACGGTTTCGGAGGTTAATTTCCTGGCGCTCTTCACCGTTCGAGAAAACCAGAATAAAATACGAAATACAAAATCGGTTCTTTTCAGAACCACAAAATAAAAATAAGAGGAAAAAAAAGAAACATGATGTTCTTTCGAGAAACAACGGACAATTATTACTAACTGACTACCTGATAAATGTACCAAGATCGTAAACACCCCTTGCTTTCCTTTTGGCATTGCAGTCGTAAATGATAATAATACAAAAAGAAAAGATGCATCGGTCATTTTACGAAAAAAAAAAGCTATAGTGGCCCTGAGAAGGGCCGATATTTTGAGTTTTCGCCACGGAGATGGATCGATCGTTCGTTTAAGGTTTCTTCTCGGTTTTTTTGGGTAAAAGTACGGCCTGAATGTTGGGTAAGACACCGCCTTGGGCGATCGTAACTCCGGACAGGAGTTTGTTCAATTCCTCGTCGTTTCTGATGGCCAGCTGCAGATGACGCGGTATAATACGTGTCTTCTTGTTGTCACGGGCAGCGTTTCCTGCCAATTCTAGAACTTCGGCGGCTAAGTACTCCATGACGGCGGCCAAATAGACGGGAGCTCCTGCACCGACGCGTTCCGCGTAATTTCCTTTTCTGAGAAGACGATGTATCCTACCCACCGGAAACTGGAGACCGGCACGGCTCGAACGGGATTTCGCTTTTCCCTTCACTTTACCTCCTTTACCGCGACCTGACATTTTAAGTTCGTTCGTTAGACACCACGAGAAGTAATAAAACTGACGGACGGGACTCGTCGATTGTAAAAGCTGGTAGCTGTGCTTCGAATTTATAGCCTCCGTGATAGGAGAATAGGACGTGACGATTGGTGGGAGCCCGTTTTCAGGTGGGGTTCTGGTGAACACACTACCTATCAGAAAGGTGGTGGTGCAAAGTTAACGCACGCACACGAGTCAGAGCAGTTCGCGAGTTTGTTGAATCGAATTGAATTGAAAAATGCCGCCGAAGACAAGTGGTAAGGCAGCCAAGAAGGCCGGGAAAGCTCAGAAGAACATTTCCAAGAGCGACAAAAAAAAGAAGCGCAGGAGGAAGGAGAGCTATGCCATCTACATCTACAAGGTGTTGAAACAAGTCCATCCCGACACCGGTATCTCTAGTAAGGCTATGAGCATAATGAACAGTTTCGTGAACGACATCTTCGAACGTATCGCCGCTGAAGCTTCCCGTCTGGCACACTACAACAAACGTTCGACGATCACCAGCAGAGAAATTCAAACTGCCGTGCGTCTGTTGTTGCCCGGTGAGTTGGCCAAGCACGCCGTCTCCGAAGGTACCAAAGCCGTCACCAAGTACACCAGTTCGAAATAGATGTTTTTCGTTTTCGACACATTTATAAACGGTTCTTTTCAGAACCACAAAAACTCTCGAACAAAAAAGAAAAAGACGTGAAACAGCGATTTTTAATTAACTTTTATTATGTCATTATTATTATTATTAGGTTTCATGCATTATCGGTATTTTGCACCCATGCCTATCCAACTTGTAGTTATGTGGTTATTGTATTCGAAATAATTTAGTTGATTGAGGTTATGTTATGAATAAATTTCTATTTTGCCAGAATACAACTCTTCGGAAGAAGAAATCAAATAAACAATCGTACATCTGCTGAACAACCTAGTTGATGGTTGATGGATTTGCATTACCCAGCATATAGCCTAAATGTTCATCTTTAGTGAAATTAAAATTACTTAGCTTTTTTAAGAAAGAAAAAATTAGAACGAATTCTCATCGAAAAAACCGCGATTCCTACAAATGATACAGATGGTTTTGTAGTCGCGTATGTTATTGAATACAATGAGCCGACATTTTTCCGACTCTTTGTTTCATCGAAAACGTTGTTGACATTAGCAAGGAACGTTAAGGATTCCCTGAAACAGACAATTTCACTGTTTTGGAATAGCAGTATGTGCAAATGAGAGGACAGAAGACTTTGAAAAAAGGAGTGAACAAAACTGTACTTTAGTACAGAATGTTATGTTTATTTTAATTTCAATTGTTCCTGTTTTAATGAGATTTTTTATGTTCCTAAATCATTTTCTATTTTTTTTTTCATTAGAGAAGAGTTATTGTCGAGTTATTATCTCTACCTAGCATAAAAATTAAAATACTTTGCAACATTACGTTATTATACATTGCATATCTGACATAAAATACTTGCAAAAATTACTTAGCTAATTAATATTACGCATGACAACTCACATTATTTACTTTGCAAAACATTATAGAATACATAACAGATAATTGTGACCCTGTGTATTGTTCATTGGAATTAAAATAAAAAAAACGTGATTTCGTCAATCGCCGTTATTTGCGACTTCAGGCAACTGTCGCTAAGAGCTATTTTTGTTTCTCCGTTCAATTTCCCGATAAAATCGTCGACTTAGTTATTAACTAAGTTCTTCAGTTAGGTGGTATCAACAATACCACAATAGCCATGTTGCCGGAGTTTTTTGATAAAAGACTTGCTAGTTGGAATACAGAAAATATTTACCAAACACCTATTCACGATAATAAACCGGGGCACTATTGTGGGTTTTCGGTTGGTTTTATATTATATTAGGTACTCACCCTTCGTAACGTGTCTCCACGAAAAAACGTCACTTTCACACTAACCACCTTTCGTTTTAACTCTCGCGACGATAACTGAAATGTTGACGCGCGCCGGACAGATTCACGGACATACAACCACCCACCCACCCCGCGCCCCGGTTTCCGTCTGGACTGGTTCTGTCGTCCGAGTGAGTGCCAAAAATTAGCGTTCGTCTATTAAATGATTGTCGGATGATGATTATTGACGGACACTTTTATCGCACCCGATCACACTTTAGTTACTACCTACGTTTAGTATCGACGACGCATCGTTTCGATTATTGAAATTCGAATTGAATTTTTTTTTTTTCTAGTTTTCGACGTAGATTCGCGTGACACAAATATTATGAGCCTTTTTGGATCGATTTCGTGTGCATCACGCCATTTCTACGGGCGAACGTGAATGTGTGATGTTGACGTGATGGAAGCAACGTTTAGGCAATCCGCATTACGTATTACTATCAATTATATTTTAAACGAATGAAAACTTCAATTCAGAAGTGTGATAATCCCGATCCATTCAAGTTTTGTTAATTTTAGATTAAAAATGCGTGAGTATTGTACTATTGCTAACGATGCCAAAACATCGCATATTCAATGTAAAAAGAACAAGAGCAACGGGCCATTAAGTTAATTTAAAAATAACTCGTACCGGATAAGTCGAATACGTATCCAGGGAAAATTTATTAATTTTAAAATTGACCGGCGGAAACAGGTTCTCGCCTCCCACCACTTTTGTGTAGCGGCCGCCAAATCAATTTTGTTTTTATATAATTGATTCAAAAAATTGAAATTCACGCATAGTTATCTGTGCCTGAAGTGGGTCATTTTCATTGCATTGTTAGTAAGATCGAAACCATAGAAACCATACAAAACGCATACGACTATTTCTGTTTTTCATTTCACGCACTGTTTTTTATTAGTTACCTAGCAACATGGTCACTGCATTGAAACTTCAGAGTTCCTTCAAAAATTTGAATTTTTAATTTCAATTTTTTGAATCAATGATTTAATATAAAAATAACTATTGTGGAAAACAGCAAAAAATAAAATAATACCACTAATTGGCGGCTGGTCAGGATAGACCTAACGTTCGAAATTTAGAAAAATATTTTTTTTATTTTAATACTGTTACTTTTCTAATGAAGTGCGAAATAAGTTGTGCCCCATAGCTATCTTTTTTATTTTTCACTACGACAATTACAAAGTGTTGATATTCACAACTTTTCGTGAGCACTTCGATAGAAATGAACAAGAACGCAGGAAAATTCCACACCGAATATTAATATTCTGTCTTGGCCCATGTTTACTTTTATCTACCGCAAAACAAAATGTTCGGATTTGTCAGGGGTATTCTGATTTAAAAAAAGAAGAACATTTGACGAATATTTTAAGTCTCAAACGTTTGGAAAATAATGCAACAACAATTCATAGACTACAAAAAAGCCTATGATTCAGTACCACATTCATGGTTAATTAAAATTCTTAAAATTTATAAAATTAATATTAAATTAAATCACCTTCTTTATATGGATGACATAAAACTTAACAATAACTGAAAATCAATCAATATGTCGTGGTCATTACGAAAATTTAGAATATATAACTAAAGAAGGAGAAATCATTAAAAATTTAAATAAAGGAGAATTTTATAAATATTTAGGTATTAATCAATCAAATCAAATTAAATCTATTCTTTTGGTGTTATAAAATGGTCCAAAACTAATTTAAAGAATATAAATATTCAAACTAGAGTTCTCTTTACAAAATTTTGTAAACATCACCCCAAATCTGCTGTTGAAAGATTTAATTTACCACGCGAAAATGGTGGTAGGGGTTTTTCAAATCTAGAAATTCTACAACACAATCAAATTGCTTCACTAAAAAATTATTTTCTCAATAGAGCTCGTGATATGACACTATAGCAAATATAAAACAAAAGTCTTTACATGGGAGATATTTTAAAGAGCTGAGGGTTTTATATTTGCAATACAAGATCTTGCACCGTTTTGGCTCACAGCGAATATAAAAAACGTCATGATATATTCGCAAAAATTATACACATGAATTTAGCAGTTAAATTCAATTTATTAAAGGATACACAACCACATTACATTTATAAACCAGAAAGTTGTTTAGAAAATGACAATTACAAATTATATTTTGATCGCACAGTTTTAACTGACATTCACATTCAGCATAACAGACCAGACATTATTATTTTAAATAAACAACAAAAGCAAGCATATCTTTTAGATATAGCTGTTCCAAATTCACACAATATAACACAGACATATAATACAAAAATTAATAAATATATTATTATAATTTCAGCAACAGGAATAGTACCGCAATCTCTTTTTAAAAATTTAAAAATTTTGGACTTAGAGAACACATAAAACACAAAAAAGTCAAAATGTGGAGGCGAGACGCCGGTAATTATGTTGATAAGCACTGCACTACTGCCGCCGGGTGGAGGTGGGATACGAAAAGAAGATGCTCTCACTGCTCTCACTCACAATAAGTTCGGAAAAACCGAATTTTATTATCGTATTTAATTGACGTCACAGTTACTTTGGCGAAACAGGAGCTCGCTTTTCGAAGGCATGATGAAAAAGACAGACGAATCAATTTGATATATAAAACCTAACAGGAACGGCTGGTCCATGAGGTCATTTGGGTAATGACCCCCTAAAAAATAAAGGTTTTACCCAACACCAGCCGCGACTGCAATGTACACAAGACTATGACTGCTACATATTATGTTATTTCAACCAAATCAGAAGTACAATAATTTTGAAAAGTAAGTGCAATGTATACTTCTAAATCTATCTAAATTTATTAATATGTAATTTTTTTCAAAACTATCGATCTTTCTTTGAAACATTTTCAATTCACAATTCACTGTTGGAAGCGCTGTACTTTTTAGTATAAATACGTATACGAAAAATTAAAATAATAGTTGAATTAACACATCGTTAAATGTTACGAGGAACATAGTTTTTTGGATTACACAGCAAAATCTTGGAATTTCAGTCCGATATTACTCCATTGAGTCTTTGGACTCACAAATAAATACCTCGAAAAGCCGACAAACATCTGTCTAGAACTTTTCTAGTAACCAGAGGGTATCGTAAACGACCCGTGTTTAGACCTCTTTCGTGAAAGTGACCGACCGCCGGCGCCGCTCGATTTCGTCATAAATCTCAGCCGTACCCCCCACGATAATTGACAAGTCTGTCATACAGCCCTACCATTTAAAACCTTTATTCTCTTCGTTTTAAAAATAGTTTCGCATGGTTTTTCTCTCTTCTCGTTTTACAATGGTCCAGTGACTAATAAATGAGTGTTGTGTTATGAGTTTGTTCGAGCTCAAAAAAACGTGGTTCGAAATTGTTTAACGTTTAACGAATGGTAAGTTATTCTAGTTTTTATGTTGGTCTTAACGTGTTAGGGGCCAAGAATACAACATTGTCTGTCCATTATAACATAGAACTGATATGTTGAATTCAGATCTCTAATTATTTAAAAACCAAAAAAATAAAGCAGCAGTCAAAGTGGCATGTACGCGTAACCTAATATATATTTTTTTTACATTAAAAGATCGCCGTCTTCCTCGTCGCACTTACGACATTTGCATATGTTATCTTTGTTAAACTCACGGAAGGAATATAATGAACCGGTCACCCGTCCAAGTGCTGACCGCTGCCCGCGTGGCTTACCTTCGGTGATCGAACGACAACCTTTACCGTTTGACGAGTTTTTATTCTGCAATTGTTTACAATTAATCGACAAAAAAAATTGTTTTCTTAATTATCTAGTACTTAAAGCTATGAATCTACATTATACGGGTCTGTGCATGTTTCCGAATACCTGCACGAAAAACAAATCGGTTCGGTGGTTGCTATGGATTTCAAAAAAAAACAAAAAGTGTTGGGGGGCAACGGCACGCGGTGTTCCCAAGCGGTCACCCATCCAAGTACTGACCGCGCCCGACGTTGCTTAACTTCGGTGATCGGACGAGAACCAATTTTCCAATTTAACAGTTCTTTATTAATTTAAGTATGTACATGAAATCTTTGCCCGAGGGCTACAATTTTTGTTATTCGATTACAATACATTAACATCTGCTCCTTCCGCGAGTGCGGATTATCAGTGGTTTGTTGATTAGTTAATTTGATAGGATTCAATTTAAGTAATTATTTACATTGTGTTTTTCTTAAATTATATTATTTTGTGGGTAGCTCTCCCGGAGAGGGGCGAATTTGCCTCCTTGTGGGATCTGAGGGATCCTCCTGGTGCTCTTTCGCTCCTCTCTGGTAGTTGAGATTCTCCGGTGTCTCCAGTTTACGGGTCTATCGGTTTGAATAATGACTAAGCTGGAAAAGTTTTTTCGTTTATCTATATACTATCTATATACAACTATTTACATATATACATTATTGTGATTCTGTGTTGGGTTCGTTGAATATATCGAGTGCCATGTGCGGAAGTTTATGTTTAATTGTGTTTGTTGTGTTGTGTTTTCGTAATTTTGTCATGTCTTTTGTGAGGGTATTGTGTTGTGTTCTGTTGTGGTAAAAATTGTTAGAAAGCCTGTCTATATGTTCTTTGAGTGTTTCAATTTGCGCTGTCTCATGTAAGTCCGTGATTTTTGTGTAGCGTCCCATGTTTGTCGCTAGCCTTAGGCATTTATTTTGGAAACGTTGCGGTTTTATCATGGTGGTTTTGGGGATGTGGCACCAGGCCGGGGAAGCGTAGGTTATTATTGGCCGTATTATTGTTTTGTAGAGTCTTTTTTTGTTGTCAATTGTCATCTTATTGTTTCTTGCCATTAGTGGGTAAATTTGCCTGAGTGTTGCGTTTGCTTTTGTCAGTGTGTTGTTAATGTGTGTGTGAAAGTTCAGTCTGGTGTCAAGTGTCAGTCCGAGGTATTTTACAGTGGGCGTCGTCGCGATCGTTTTGTCTTTGACTTTTAATTTTGTGATTATTTTGCTGTTAGTAGATTTTCTTGTAAATAGTATTGTTTCTGTTTTGTTTGCATTTATTGTGATTAGCCATTCGTCGAAATATTTTAGAATCATGTTGAGGTGCAATTGAACTTGTCTGTTGGCCACCTCGCCGTTGAATGAGTGCGCGTAAATAGCCGTGTCATCAGCGTATAGAGCGAGTTTTGTTTTTGCGAATGTGGGGATATCATTAATAAACCAGGTGAAGAGTCTGGGTCCAAGGACTGATCCTTGGGGTACTCCTGCTTTGATGAGTTGCGTTTCCGAAAGTGTGTTTTCTATTTTTACTCTAAATTTTCTATCAGTTAAATATGATTGTAGTAGTTTTACCATGTTTATTGGGATTTTGTTTTTGTATAATTTGATTATTAGTCCTTGGATCCAGACTCTGTCGAACGCTTTTTGTATATCTAATAATGTCATTGCTGTTACTTTTTTTTTGTTGTAGTTTGCGATTATGTCGTTTACGATTCTCGTCACTTGTTGTGTTGTGTCGTGTCCTTGTCTGAAGCCAAATTGTTCTTCTCTAGTCAATTTGAGGTTTTTGTCATATTTGTTTAGTCTTGCGTTAATTACCTTTTCCGCCACCTTTGCGAGTCCGGGTAGGAGGCTTATGGGGCGGTAGTTGTTGGGGTTTGTTAAATCTTTTTTTGGTTTTGGAATTGGGATTATTGTTGCAATCTTCCATTGTTGTGGAAAATGTTGTAGCTGTATTATTGCGTTTATAATGTAATGAAGCTGGACTATTGATTTCTTGCTGAGGTTTTTTATTGCTTTATTAGGGATATTGTCGGGTCCGGGGGCTTTGTTGTTTGGCAAGGATTTAATAATGGTTAATATTTCTGTGGGGTCTGTTAAGTTGTCTCTGTCATATTGTCTGGTGTTTTTGTAGTTTGTCTTTTGTAATACTTGTGCAATGTGGTTTATTTCTTTTTGTTTTGTTGTTAGTTGTCTTGTATTCAGTTGTAGGTCATGTACGTCTCTGTAGAAGCTGGCAAGGGTGTCTGCTTTTTCTTTATCTGTGATTGATAGTGTGTCGTTCACTTTTATTATTCCGATTGGTTCTTTAGGTTTTTTGAGGAGTTTTGCAATTTTAAAGAGCGAGTTGTCTTTGATGTTTAGTTTTTCTATTTTCTCTTGCCAGATTTTGTTTTTATTTTCTTGTATTCGGGTTTTGATTTCCTTTGCTAAATTTTTTGCTTGCTCTTTAAAGATTGGGTTTCCGGTCCTTTGCCAGCTTTTTCGTGTAGCGTTCTTTTTTTTGATTAGTTGTATGATTTCGGGTGTGATGTGTTGTGTTTCTGTGTTTATTGTGTGTGTTTTTGTGTGTTTTTTTATTGCGTTCTGTATGATTTGTGTGAGTGTGTCTATGGTGTGTTCCAGTTGTTTTCTGTCGGTGATTGTTCTGTTTATTTTTAGTTGGCTGTCAATTGTCTCTCTAAATTTGTTCCAGTCCGTGTTTTTATATGTGATTTTTGTACGTGATCGATTTTCACGGTATTGACCGTCAGTTGTTATTATCACTGGGTTATGGTCCGAGTTAAGTGCTGTTAGCGTTGTCGGTCTGTTAATTGTTATGTTTTTGGTGATAAAAAGGTCTATTGTGGTGGGGCTCATTCCGTTTTCGGGGAAATGTGTCGGCTCGTCCGTGTAGTTTACGGTCAGATCGTTGTTGTCAGTGTATTTTTTAAGGAGATTGCCGTTTGCATTAGACCGGCCCCGATTCCAGTCACCGTGTTTTGCGTTAAAGTCGCCACCTACTATTACTTTGCGGCTTCGTTCGAATAATTTTTTAAGGTCTGATTCGGTGAATTTGTTCTCTGGTCTGTTATACGCTGCTGTCACGGCTACTCGATTGGCTAACTCTATTGTGACTGTTTCAATGCTGTTTGTGTTGTCGTTTTTTATTTGCCGGTGCGCAATGTCAGATTTAATTATTATCGCGACGCCGCCCGCTCGCGTGTTTGTCGGTCTGTCTTGTCTGTATGTTTTGTAATTGTTGAAGTATAGTTTGTCGTTACTGGTTAGTTTTGTTTCGTTAATTATCATAATGTCTATTTTTTCTGTCATTAGGAATGTTTTCGTTTCGTCTATTTTGTTTATAATACCGTTTGCGTTCCAGGTTGCGATTTTGATTTTAAATGTCATACTTTGTGATATTTTGTGTAAACTGGAGCACGGTCATAAATCTCTCATCTGAGCTTTTTGCTCCAGTCAAGAGGTTATTTAAATCTGTTAAGGCTCTGATTAAATTGCTAATATTACATAAACTGTTTAACCTCTTGATTTGGGCAAAAAGCTCGGATGTGTTACCTTGGCTGTTTCCTATTGGCTGCGTGCTTTGTGTGCTCGTCCGAGCGCTCTCAGTCGAGGGCGTGGCTGGGGACTGCTCCCGTTCGGTGTGGCTGTTTTCGGCTCGTTCGCTGCCTGTGTTGTTTTTTTTTCTTTTTTCCCATGCGTTTTCTTTAGGGAGAGGCGCCGGGACGTAATTTTCGTTTTTGGTATTCCTTTTTCTTCTTTCTTGAGCCGCCTCAAGCTTCTTCTGGTACTCGGGACACTTTGTGTTGTTTGCCGTGTGATCACCGTCGCAGTTAACACATTTTGGGGTGATTTTATTTCCCAGCTGGCAGTCCCGGGTGAGATGGTCCCCGGCGCATTTTACGCATTTGGCCTGTGCGTGACAGTTTGCGGTTGCGTGCCCCCATCTTTGGCACCGGTGACATTGTACGAAAATTTTGTTGTTGATGTGGCGTTGCCAGCTTACCTTGGTGTTAAGTACGAATTTTATCTGTTCTAGCTTGTCCAGTGTGTATGTTCTGTCCGTGACTATAAGATATGCTGGCCATTTGGTGCCTCGCATACAGTATATTTCTTGTGCCTCCACTTTTTCCGCCTGGAGAGCTTCCGCTACTTCTTTTGCTGTTGGTCCCTGGTGCAGTCCTCTTAGTACGAAGGCGTGGGTTTTCTCCGTCTTATGTGTATATGTGTGGAAGTCTATGTTGTCGTTTTTCAGAACTTTCTGTATCTTTGTCCAGTCACTTTTATTCCTTGTGTAGATGTTAGTATTGTATCTGGTATATTTTATTGTGTACTGGTTTCCAATCGAGTTTCTCAGCGTTGTCGTGAGTTTTAGGTGGTCTTTGAAGAATCCGTGCACAATAATGGGCGGTGGCAGTTTTTCTTTTGTTCTTTGCTCTTGGGCTGTTGTGTCCATTAAGTTGTCCTCGTTGACATCAGTCGTGTTCTTCAGTGGCTCATATGTGTTTTTGAGCTCAAGTTTTTCTATCGTAGTTGCTGGGTGCATTTTTCTTGTTCGTTTGGGGCTTTGCCACCCCTCAGTGCGGTCATTTCGGCTGTTGTCTGTTGTTTCATTCATTGTTGCTTCCGAGGTGTCATTCGCTATTTCCGCTGGGATGTATTTTCTCAGGAGTGTTCTCCTTTGTAGGAGGTTAACGGTCTTCGGCCGCAACCTTTTCGTTAATTTTGATTTCGCACGAACTATTTTGCCGTACAGATTCACTTTTTTTTCTTTTTTAACTTCACTTTGTGTTGACTACAAACAACCCGCACTTTGTTAGCGGGTGTTGCGCCCGTACTTTTGGTGGCCGTTGAGATAACTGCGCAATTCTGGGTGGTTTCACGTCCGTTCGCCTCGGCGCTCGGGACAAGACTGGGCGGACGAGAACCGGTGCTTTTCAACGTGGTATGGCCGTTGCCGTGGTGTTTAGGTGTGATCGTTGGTGTAAAATATATTGCTTTTAACATTCCGATGCACGAATATGAACATCAAAACGCGATGCGTTTCGTTTCCGTATGCACTTACCCTCTGACGACCGACGTCGGACCGAACTAACGGGAAATCCCACAACAACCACCACGTCACGCTCTAACGACAAGAGAGACTACTAGACGGACTGGCGATCTCCCGCGTCGCACATTTTTCGACCGCCGGCGGCGGTGGAAAATCCAGAATTTCACCCCACCTACCGCGCTGCTTGCTCCGACGACGACGAGATTCCCACATTTGGATCGACCGAAATATGTAAGTAATATCAGGAAGTTCCGATTTTCGAGAGGAGACCTGTGTTTCTATTTACCTATCTATAATAATTATCGTTATAATCATCATATCATTATTATTATTATTAACATTATTATTTATTACCATTATTATTATTATTATTATTATTTATCGTCCCTCGGATTCGGCGATCTTCGAAAATCCAAGTTGGACCGTTAGACATTCGAACGCGGTGTGCGTGGCTGACGAGTTGTTATTTTTGGCGTTTTTTCTTCGATCTTCACCCCGACTTCGGACGACGCAGGTCGGACACGAAATTACGAAGAGAGAAAGACGGAAGAAAGGAAGAAAACCTGAAGATCCGTCGAAGAAAATATCGGAAAACTCGTAGGTGCGGCATCGGTCGGACGATGAAGACCGTCTCCTTTCGGATGATCCTCTCGACGGACTTTCGGCCGTCCCGAAGGGTCCGGACGGCAACGGGACCCGTCGTCGACTCGTCCCGTTTCAACTTCCGCCGAAAACGATCGACCTGAACGTCGGAGAGGCGGTTCGCGGCATCCTGTTGTCGGAATTGCCTCGGTTCGAACACCAGGTCCTTTCTGTGCTTCGACCGTTTCGGAAGCGTTTGGCGACGCGAAGATGTCGTAAAATCGAGAAGGTGGCGCGGTATTCCGGGAAGAGATGGACCAATATTTCGGCGAACGAAATATGGATTCCCGGAATCGACGCGTCTACCCCGCACCGCCGACGTAAACCGTCGGTCCCGAATCGAAACCGTGACGACCCGGATTTAGGGCTGGTGGTTGGAGGGGCGTGTACCTGATTCGAAACCCACCGACGTTCCGAGACGAACTTCGCTATCTCCAGGGAAACTTCGGAAACCGAGTTCGGCCAGCTTGATCACACGGTGGCGATGGTGATCGAGGAAAGAGGACGATGCCATCACGCGGGCAACGATTCCGAGGCCTGCAATTTCTTCGACGGCGGACGCGGTGCGCGTTCAGTCTTCCGTCCGCAGTGGCGACTATTTTATAAAGACTTAGAAAATTTTTTTGTTCAATTCTCGTTCACGAGGTGCTCGAAGTGTACGTGTGTGAGCAAGTGTTTTTTCAATAATTATTATTAACTTTTAACGTTTTAACGTGAAAGATGGCCGACGTCGAAAATCAAACAGCATCATCGGTCACCACCGGTTCCGCTGCCACCCCTCAATCCCACGCGAAGAAAGAGAAAAAAGCGAAAAATCCCAGGGCGAAACCGTCCCATCCTCCGACATCCGAGATGGTAAACAACGCCATCAAGGGACTCAAGGAACGCGGAGGATCGTCTCTTCAGGCCATCAAGAAGTTCGTCGCCGCAAATTACAAAGTCGACGCCGAAAAGGTCGCCCCTTTCATCAAGAAATATCTGAAAGGCGCCGTGGCGTCGGGATCTCTGGTTCAGACGAAAGGTAAGGGCGCGTCGGGTTCGTTCAAGCTCGCCTCGTCCACCTCCGGTGGTGCCAAAGTCGCCTCCGCCTCCGACAAGAGGAAACCCGCTTCGTCCGCCGCATCCAAGACGAAAAAATCATCCGCCAAACGTACCGCCGTCGCGACGACTTCCGACAAGGCTTCCTCGAAGACAGCCAAAAAACAAGCCTCCCCCAAAGCGAAGAAGACTGCTGCCGAAAAGAAGAGCGCCGTCGCTGCCTCCGCCGCCGCAGCGAAAGCCAAGAAATCGGCCGCCTCCTCGGCAGAAAAGAAAACTAGAGCCGCCCCGAAACCCCGATCGCCTTCCAAAGCGAAGAAATCTAACAAGGCTGGTCCGACTAAAAAACCCAAAGCACCCAAACCCAAGACAGCCAAAGCCATTCCTGTCAAGGTGAAAAAGGCCGCTTCGCCGAAGAGGAAAAAGTGAGAAACGTGGATGGATACTCGACTCATGTTCGTTCGGCTGTGCCTCGTTCCGACGTCATCATCGTACTACCGGCAACGGGGCACGCACAAATGGCCCTTTTCAGGGCCACACGATAATCTACGACGAAAAAAAGAAATAAAACTATCCTTACGGCGAAACCAAATAAAATAGATAGCATCAGCTGGCAGGTAGGTGATGACAGGATGCAATAAAATTTTACGAACGACCGCAACCCAACCCGAATCGAGAGGACCGACCGATTATTGACATTTTTATTTTATTCATTTCCGGTTGAAGGGCGATATATTTTTTTTTTTGCCTGTAAAGTTTGAGGTTCTGAAAAGAACCGATTTTTTTGTTATAAAATTCGTGTTTCGTGTTGTTCTTCCGAAACACGATGTGGAAAAATTTAAGCGCGTTCACCCCGAATACGTCTGGCAAGTTGGATGTCCTTTGGCATGATGGTTACACGTTTGGCGTGGATGGCGCACAAATTCGTGTCCTCGAACAGACCGACCAAGTAAGCTTCGCTCGCTTCCTGGAGGGCCATCACGGCGGAGCTTTGGAAGCGCAAATCGGTTTTGAAATCCTGAGCGATCTCCCTCACCAAACGTTGAAAGGGAAGCTTGCGGATGAGCAACTCGGTACTTTTCTGGTAACGACGGATCTCACGCAGAGCCACGGTACCAGGTCTGTAACGGTGGGGCTTCTTGACGCCGCCAGTGGCGGGAGCGCTTTTCCTGGCCGCTTTGGTAGCCAGTTGTTTCCTGGGGGCTTTTCCTCCGGTGGACTTGCGTGCGGTCTGCTTGGTCCTGGCCATTTCGAATGAAACGAATGAAAAACAAAACTGACAATTATTAAAATCGACTCTGACGATCGTTAGACGTGCACGCGTCGAAAGGTAAACGGGTACTAAAAATTCCGCCATATTAAATTGTACTTTTATACGTGAACAAAGTCAACGGCTGACTTCGTCGATTGGTCGATGGTGAACCGTTGAATCTATATAAGGCTCCGTTAGTTGAAATTTTGCGGTAGTTGACTTCCTAGGGACGAGGTGTGCAGGTATTTTGTGTCAGTTGAAATAATCTGAAAAGATGACCGGTCGCGGTAAAGGAGGCAAAGGATTGGGAAAAGGAGGAGCGAAGCGTCATCGCAAAGTCCTGCGTGACAACATCCAGGGCATCACGAAACCCGCTATCAGAAGATTGGCTCGTCGTGGCGGCGTGAAACGTATTTCCGGTTTGATCTACGAAGAAACTCGCGGAGTCCTGAAAGTGTTCTTGGAAAATGTCATCCGAGATGCCGTCACCTACACGGAACACGCCAAACGTAAAACCGTGACAGCGATGGACGTCGTCTACGCTTTGAAACGTCAAGGACGCACCCTCTACGGTTTCGGAGGTTAATTTCCTGGCGCTCTTCACCGTTCGAGAAAACCAGAATAAAATACGAAATACAAAATCGGTTCTTTTCAGAACCACAAAATAAAAATAAGAGGAAAAAAAAGAAACATGATGTTCTTTCGAGAAACAACGGACAATTATTACTAACTGACTACCTGATAAATGTACCAAGATCGTAAACACCCCTTGCTTTCCTTTTGGCATTGCAGTCGTAAATGATAATAATACAAAAAGAAAAGATGCATCGGTCATTTTACGAAAAAAAAAAGCTATAGTGGCCCTGAGAAGGGCCGATATTTTGAGTTTTCGCCACGGAGATGGATCGATCGTTCGTTTAAGGTTTCTTCTCGGTTTTTTTGGGTAAAAGTACGGCCTGAATGTTGGGTAAGACACCGCCTTGGGCGATCGTAACTCCGGACAGGAGTTTGTTCAATTCCTCGTCGTTTCTGATGGCCAGCTGCAGATGACGCGGTATAATACGTGTCTTCTTGTTGTCACGGGCAGCGTTTCCTGCCAATTCTAGAACTTCGGCGGCTAAGTACTCCATGACGGCGGCCAAATAGACGGGAGCTCCTGCACCGACGCGTTCCGCGTAATTTCCTTTTCTGAGAAGACGATGTATCCTACCCACCGGAAACTGGAGACCGGCACGGCTCGAACGGGATTTCGCTTTTCCCTTCACTTTACCTCCTTTACCGCGACCTGACATTTTAAGTTCGTTCGTTAGACACCACGAGAAGTAATAAAACTGACGGACGGGACTCGTCGATTGTAAAAGCTGGTAGCTGTGCTTCGAATTTATAGCCTCCGTGATAGGAGAATAGGACGTGACGATTGGTGGGAGCCCGTTTTCAGGTGGGGTTCTGGTGAACACACTACCTATCAGAAAGGTGGTGGTGCAAAGTTAACGCACGCACACTGGTCGCCCGTAAAAATTACGGAGCGACTCCAGAGGGCGGTAGTGAGTCTGGAAACATGGTTTCGCCTCTGGCGAATCGATGTGAACCCAGACAAAAGCAGTGCGATTCTTTTCACCCGTCGGCGTTTTCACCGCCCGGTTGGCGAAATCGAAATGTTCGAACAAATCATTCCGTGGAAAAACGAGGTCCGGTACCTCGGCATTTCATTCGATAACCACCTCCGGTTCAACAATCAAGTCGAGCACGCGAAAACTCGCGGTCAGATGGTTCGGGGGCAACTTAACTCGCTGGTCAATCGGCGAAGTAAGATGTCCACCAAGAACAAAATCACAATTTACCGTACAATGATCCGACCGTCCATGATGTACGGCTCTGCGGTCTGGGGGACCGTGTCTCACACGCAACTCCAGAAACTGCAGGTCGTGCAGAACAAATTCCTCCGAGCGGCTTTTAATGCCCCGTGGTTCGTCAGGAACACTCAACTCCATCGAGAAGCGAACCTCCCCACCATCAAAGAATTCCTGCTGGATGATGCACGGAAATTCCATGCGAAAGCGGCTGTACACCCGAACCCACTCGTGCGCGAATCCGTCAATTACGACGAGAATGCCCCTATGCGGCACAAGCGGCCAAAATGGCTGCTTCTCCAACAGGACTGAGGCTCCCACACCTCCAGTCCTCCGACAAAATTCCCCAGATTTTGTTCCAGAGCAACCGCAAGTTCTGGAGCATATATTAATGCATCACCACTAAGTGTGTTTCAGATTCCGCACCAGGGCCGACTTCAGTTCCGAGGACCAGGTTAACGGAATCCAAACCGGTAAATATTTGTAGTGATTAGGTTTCGATGTCCCATTGTTGCGTAGTTTCTACATTTGTTTTCCGAGCGTTCCCCCATTTTTCTTCGGCTCCGACGAGGGGTTTTTTCTGCAGTTTTTTGCCCTCGTTGTCACGCAAAAGCGGGAGCATTCCGACGACGATCTAGGTTCTCTGCAGTCCCCATTTTCTCGCGATTTGTGTCTCCCACAACCCCACCCCCACACCGTAAACTCGACCTGCTGGATTCGCAACTGAAGGCCGATCAGCTAGAGTTTACGGTGACTCGATACTTGACAAGTCTGTCACAGCCCTACACATTACATGAGTAGGTGACTGCCAGCCAGATTGGGGAAATAAGAGTCTAGGACTCGAACCCCGTAAAAAGTCAGACATGTTATTCCAGTTATATTCCAACGCACGCACACGAGTCAGAGCAGTTCGCGAGTTTGTTGAATCGAATTGAATTGAAAAATGCCGCCGAAGACAAGTGGTAAGGCAGCCAAGAAGGCCGGGAAAGCTCAGAAGAACATTTCCAAGAGCGACAAAAAAAAGAAGCGCAGGAGGAAGGAGAGCTATGCCATCTACATCTACAAGGTGTTGAAACAAGTCCATCCCGACACCGGTATCTCTAGTAAGGCTATGAGCATAATGAACAGTTTCGTGAACGACATCTTCGAACGTATCGCCGCTGAAGCTTCCCGTCTGGCACACTACAACAAACGTTCGACGATCACCAGCAGAGAAATTCAAACTGCCGTGCGTCTGTTGTTGCCCGGTGAGTTGGCCAAGCACGCCGTCTCCGAAGGTACCAAAGCCGTCACCAAGTACACCAGTTCGAAATAGATGTTTTTCGTTTTCGACACATTTATAAACGGTTCTTTTCAGAACCACAAAAACTCTCGAACAAAAAAGAAAAAGACGTGAAACAGCGATTTTTAATTAACTTTTATTATGTCATTATTATTATTATTAGGTTTCATGCATTATCGGTATTTTGCACCCATGCCTATCCAACTTGTAGTTATGTGGTTATTGTATTCGAAATAATTTAGTTGATTGAGGTTATGTTATGAATAAATTTCTATTTTGCCAGAATACAACTCTTCGGAAGAAGAAATCAAATAAACAATCGTACATCTGCTGAACAACCTAGTTGATGGTTGATGGATTTGCATTACCCAGCATATAGCCTAAATGTTCATCTTTAGTGAAATTAAAATTACTTAGCTTTTTTAAGAAAGAAAAAATTAGAACGAATTCTCATCGAAAAAACCGCGATTCCTACAAATGATACAGATGGTTTTGTAGTCGCGTATGTTATTGAATACAATGAGCCGACATTTTTCCGACTCTTTGTTTCATCGAAAACGTTGTTGACATTAGCAAGGAACGTTAAGGATTCCCTGAAACAGACAATTTCACTGTTTTGGAATAGCAGTATGTGCAAATGAGAGGACAGAAGACTTTGAAAAAAGGAGTGAACAAAACTGTACTTTAGTACAGAATGTTATGTTTATTTTAATTTCAATTGTTCCTGTTTTAATGAGATTTTTTATGTTCCTAAATCATTTTCTATTTTTTTTTTCATTAGAGAAGAGTTATTGTCGAGTTATTATCTCTACCTAGCATAAAAATTAAAATACTTTGCAACATTACGTTATTATACATTGCATATCTGACATAAAATACTTGCAAAAATTACTTAGCTAATTAATATTACGCATGACAACTCACATTATTTACTTTGCAAAACATTATAGAATACATAACAGATAATTGTGACCCTGTGTATTGTTCATTGGAATTAAAATAAAAAAAACGTGATTTCGTCAATCGCCGTTATTTGCGACTTCAGGCAACTGTCGCTAAGAGCTATTTTTGTTTCTCCGTTCAATTTCCCGATAAAATCGTCGACTTAGTTATTAACTAAGTTCTTCAGTTAGGTGGTATCAACAATACCACAATAGCCATGTTGCCGGAGTTTTTTGATAAAAGACTTGCTAGTTGGAATACAGAAAATATTTACCAAACACCTATTCACGATAATAAACCGGGGCACTATTGTGGGTTTTCGGTTGGTTTTATATTATATTAGGTACTCACCCTTCGTAACGTGTCTCCACGAAAAAACGTCACTTTCACACTAACCACCTTTCGTTTTAACTCTCGCGACGATAACTGAAATGTTGACGCGCGCCGGACAGATTCACGGACATACAACCACCCACCCACCCCGCGCCCCGGTTTCCGTCTGGACTGGTTCTGTCGTCCGAGTGAGTGCCAAAAATTAGCGTTCGTCTATTAAATGATTGTCGGATGATGATTATTGACGGACACTTTTATCGCACCCGATCACACTTTAGTTACTACCTACGTTTAGTATCGACGACGCATCGTTTCGATTATTGAAATTCGAATTGAATTTTTTTTTTTTCTAGTTTTCGACGTAGATTCGCGTGACACAAATATTATGAGCCTTTTTGGATCGATTTCGTGTGCATCACGCCATTTCTACGGGCGAACGTGAATGTGTGATGTTGACGTGATGGAAGCAACGTTTAGGCAATCCGCATTACGTATTACTATCAATTATATTTTAAACGAATGAAAACTTCAATTCAGAAGTGTGATAATCCCGATCCATTCAAGTTTTGTTAATTTTAGATTAAAAATGCGTGAGTATTGTACTATTGCTAACGATGCCAAAACATCGCATATTCAATGTAAAAAGAACAAGAGCAACGGGCCATTAAGTTAATTTAAAAATAACTCGTACCGGATAAGTCGAATACGTATCCAGGGAAAATTTATTAATTTTAAAATTGACCGGCGGAAACAGGTTCTCGCCTCCCACCACTTTTGTGTAGCGGCCGCCAAATCAATTTTGTTTTTATATAATTGATTCAAAAAATTGAAATTCACGCATAGTTATCTGTGCCTGAAGTGGGTCATTTTCATTGCATTGTTAGTAAGATCGAAACCATAGAAACCATACAAAACGCATACGACTATTTCTGTTTTTCATTTCACGCACTGTTTTTTATTAGTTACCTAGCAACATGGTCACTGCATTGAAACTTCAGAGTTCCTTCAAAAATTTGAATTTTTAATTTCAATTTTTTGAATCAATGATTTAATATAAAAATAACTATTGTGGAAAACAGCAAAAAATAAAATAATACCACTAATTGGCGGCTGGTCAGGATAGACCTAACGTTCGAAATTTAGAAAAATATTTTTTTTATTTTAATACTGTTACTTTTCTAATGAAGTGCGAAATAAGTTGTGCCCCATAGCTATCTTTTTTATTTTTCACTACGACAATTACAAAGTGTTGATATTCACAACTTTTCGTGAGCACTTCGATAGAAATGAACAAGAACGCAGGAAAATTCCACACCGAATATTAATATTCTGTCTTGGCCCATGTTTACTTTTATCTACCGCAAAACAAAATGTTCGGATTTGTCAGGGGTATTCTGATTTAAAAAAAGAAGAACATTTGACGAATATTTTAAGTCTCAAACGTTTGGAAAATAATGCAACAACAATTCATAGACTACAAAAAAGCCTATGATTCAGTACCACATTCATGGTTAATTAAAATTCTTAAAATTTATAAAATTAATATTAAATTAAATCACCTTCTTTATATGGATGACATAAAACTTAACAATAACTGAAAATCAATCAATATGTCGTGGTCATTACGAAAATTTAGAATATATAACTAAAGAAGGAGAAATCATTAAAAATTTAAATAAAGGAGAATTTTATAAATATTTAGGTATTAATCAATCAAATCATATTCAACATTCAATTATAAAATTAAATCTATTCTTTTGGTGTTATAAAATGGTCCAAAACTAATTTAAAGAATATAAATATTCAAACTAGAGTTCTCTTTACAAAATTTTGTAAACATCACCCCAAATCTGCTGTTGAAAGATTTAATTTACCACGCGAAAATGGTGGTAGGGGTTTTTCAAATCTAGAAATTCTACAACACAATCAAATTGCTTCACTAAAAAATTATTTTCTCAATAGAGCTCGTGATATGACACTATAGCAAATATAAAACAAAAGTCTTTACATGGGAGATATTTTAAAGAGCTGAGGGTTTTATATTTGCAATACAAGATCTTGCACCGTTTTGGCTCACAGCGAATATAAAAAACGTCATGATATATTCGCAAAAATTATACACATGAATTTAGCAGTTAAATTCAATTTATTAAAGGATACACAACCACATTACATTTATAAACCAGAAAGTTGTTTAGAAAATGACAATTACAAATTATATTTTGATCGCACAGTTTTAACTGACATTCACATTCAGCATAACAGACCAGACATTATTATTTTAAATAAACAACAAAAGCAAGCATATCTTTTAGATATAGCTGTTCCAAATTCACACAATATAACACAGACATATAATACAAAAATTAATAAATATATTATTATAATTTCAGCAACAGGAATAGTACCGCAATCTCTTTTTAAAAATTTAAAAATTTTGGACTTAGAGAACACATAAAACACAAAAAAGTCAAAATGTGGAGGCGAGACGCCGGTAATTATGTTGATAAGCACTGCACTACTGCCGCCGGGTGGAGGTGGGATACGAAAAGAAGATGGGAAAAACCGAATTTTATTATCGTATTTAATTGACGTCACAGTTACTTTGGCGAAACAGGAGCTCGCTTTTCGAAGGCATGATGAAAAAGACAGACGAATCAATTTGATATATAAAACCTAACAGGAACGGCTGGTCCATGAGGTCATTTGGGTAATGACCCCCTAAAAAATAAAGGTTTTACCCAACACCAGCCGCGACTGCAATGTACACAAGATTTTTTCTACAATCGCAACTATGACTGCTACATATTATGTTATTTCAACCAAATCAGAAGTACAATAATTTTGAAAAGTAAGTGCAATGTATACTTCTAAATCTATCTAAATTTATTAATATGTAATTTTTTTCAAAACTATCGATCTTTCTTTGAAACATTTTCAATTCACAATTCACTGTTGGAAGCGCTGTACTTTTTAGTATAAATACGTATACGAAAAATTAAAATAATAGTTGAATTAACACATCGTTAAATGTTACGAGGAACATAGTTTTTTGGATTACACAGCAAAATCTTGGAATTTCAGTCCGATATTACTCCATTGAGTCTTTGGACTCACAAATAAATACCTCGAAAAGCCGACAAACATCTGTCTAGAACTTTTCTAGTAACCAGAGGGTATCGTAAACGACCCGTGTTTAGACCTCTTTCGTGAAAGTGACCGACCGCCGGCGCCACTCGATTTCGTCATAAATCTCAGCCGTACCCCCCACGATAATTGACAAGTCTGTCATACAGCCCTACCATTTAAAACCTTTATTCTCTTCGTTTTAAAAATAGTTTCGCATGGTTTTTCTCTCTTCTCGTTTTACAATGGTCCAGTGACTAATAAATGAGTGTTGTGTTATGAGTTTGTTCGAGCTCAAAAAAACGTGGTTCGAAATTGTTTAACGTTTAACGAATGGTAAGTTATTCTAGTTTTTATGTTGGTCTTAACGTGTTAGGGGCCAAGAATACAACATTGTCTGTCCATTATAACATAGAACTGATATGTTGAATTCAGATCTCTAATTATTTAAAAACCAAAAAAATAAAGCAGCAGTCAAAGTGGCATGTACGCGTAACCTAATATATATTTTTTTTACATTAAAAGATCGCCGTCTTCCTCGTCGCACTTACGACATTTGCATATGTTATCTTTGTTAAACTCACGGAAGGAATATAATGAACCGGTCACCCGTCCAAGTGCTGACCGCTGCCCGCGTGGCTTACCTTCGGTGATCGAACGACAACCTTTACCGTTTGACGAGTTTTTATTCTGCAATTGTTTACAATTAATCGACAAAAAAAATTGTTTTCTTAATTATCTAGTACTTAAAGCTATGAATCTACATGATACGGGTCTGTGCATGTTTCCGAATACCTGCACGAAAAACAAATCGGTTCGGTGGTTGCTATGGATTTCAAAAAAAAACAAAAAGTGTTGGGGGGCAACGGCACGCGGTGTTCCCAAGCGGTCACCCATCCAAGTACTGACCGCGCCCGACGTTGCTTAACTTCGGTGATCGGACGAATAGAATAGAATAGAATAGAAGAAGCTTTATTGAATTTTGTTTTGTTTTACAAAAATATGTACATTTTTGCGTTTGTGGTTTTTAGGAACAGAAGGCTCCTGCCATTTGGCTTATCCTACGGTTACAATTTTATTCTACTGTGAGCATATTGATGAGTTTGAGGACGCAGCCTCGTTGATTATGTCTGCTTGTTACTTATTTAATTATAAAGGAAAATGCGAAACCTTTTTCTTTTTGTTTTTGACTTAGCCTATGACCTATCCTAATATTTACACTATCTACATTGTGGGGGGTTGGCGGGATGTGGGATGGGGAGTGGGAAATTAGTGGGCGGAGCCCTTTATTGTTCATGTTGGGAGGGCGGAGCATAATGTTCGCCATTTTGTTTGTACATGTGGGCGTGGCGTTTTACTTACATTATCCTATCTTTTTATTGCTAGGAGTTTTACATAATGTTAACGAGATTTCTCGTGATTCCTTGGATGATATGTTCACAATGGCAATAGTGAAAACCAAGCTTTTTGTGTATTTTGGTGGCTATTGTTTTCAGTTGAGGTGTTGGTGGATTAATTTGTGTTTAAATCTGCTTATGTTGAATTGATCTGTATCATTTACGTTTGGCGTTTTTATGAGTTTATTAGTGTTCTTACGGAAGAACTTTTCGGTTTGAATTGAGATGAATTCTTTGATCGTGGGTAGTTCCGAAATATTTCTTAGGTGTTGAGTGTTCGTGTGTCGGGGAGCATTATGAATTAATCTCATGCATTTATTTTGGAATACTTCAAGGGGCTGGAGGGCATTTGTAGAGAGGTGTGACCATACTGGGGCAGCATAAGTGATTATTGGTCTTATTAAGGCCTTGTATATGATGATTTTGTTCTTTACGCTTAGCTTGCTGTTTCTTTTAATTAGTGGGTATATTTTTCTGATTGCATTGTTGGCTTTAGTGAGTTTGTTCTTTAAGTTTTCTTTAAAATTTAAACGTGAGTCTAATGTGATTCCTAGGTAGTTGACTGTTGTTGTTGGCTTTACTGTGTGGTTGTTGATTTTGAAGGGGACAAAAATTTTATTGTTGGTTCTTTTTCTGCTGAAAATTATTAGTTCTGTTTTTGATTCGTTTAGTTTTAGTTTCCAGTCGTCGAAGTAATTTGTTAGTAATTTCATATGTAATTGATTTTGGAGAAGCGCGGCTTGGGCGTAGAATGAGTGCGCGTATATGGCGGTGTCGTCAGCATAAAGAGCAAGGTTAGTTTTGCTAAATTCCGGTAAGTCATGAATGTAAAAATTGAATAACGACGGGCCTAGTACCGAGCCTTGAGGTACTCCTGCTTTAATTGTCTTTTCGGTAGACAGTTCGTTATTAACTTTGACTCTGATTTTACGATCACAAAGGTAAGAGCTCATTAATTTTATGAAGTTTGAGTTGATACCTGCTTTGTATAATTTGTATAATAGCCCTTTGATCCAGACTCGATCAAAGGCTTTTTCTAAGTCTAAAAGTGTCAAAACTGTGTTTTTATCCTGGTTGAAATTGATTAAGATGTCATTAGATATTCTGGCAATTTGATGGGTGGTACTGTGTGATAATTTGAATCCGAATTGGCATTCTTGCTTGATGTTTTGCTCTTCCAAGAATGTATTTAGTCGCCTGTGAATGATTTTTTCTGTTAACTTGGATATTGAGTTCAGTAAACTAATGGGTCTGTAGCTTTCTGTATTGTTGGAGTTTTTGCCCGGTTTTGGAATGGGGATGATAATTGCTGTTTTATATTGATTGGGGAAATAGTTAAGTTTTAACACGGCATTGACAATGTGGGTGAGTTGCACTCTTCCTTTTTTCGAAATGTTTTTTAAGATTACATTGTCAATTTGGTCTTCTCCCGTTGCTTTATTGTTCTTTAATTTTTGTAGTACGTAGCCTATCTCGCGCGGACTTGTTATTACGGATTCTATGTAATCGTGGTCGGTGTTTGCTGGTTGATTAATTATTTTATCGATAAGTTTTTCTATTTTATTGTGTTTGTCGTCGGATTTGTCGTTGCTATTGTGTACATTTTGAAAATATTTTGCAAGGCATTCTGATTTTTGTTTATCGCTGATGGCGTCTTCGTTGTTGTATTTGAGTGGGGGAATTTCGTCTCGTTTTTTAGTTCGTGAGCGCGCTAATTTCCAAAGTGAGTTGTCATTTGTTTTGGCGTTTTTTAAGATGTCGTCCCACTCGCCGTTTTTGTGTTTAGCTAGTTTGTGTTTGATTAAGTGATTCAGGTGTTGTACTTGGATTTTATGTGCATCAAGACCGGTTCTTTGATGTATTTTGCGTGCTTTGTTTCTATCTTTAATGAGATTTGTAATTTCGAGGGGGATGGTAGATTTGTCAGTTTTAACTTTGATTGTTTTAGAGTGTTTGTTACGGGTGTTGTTTAGAGCTTCTGTGAATTTATTTATTTCGGTGTCTAGTTCGTTTGTTGTTTTTATGTTTGAATTGATTTTTATTAGTGAGTCTAGTGTTTTACGGAATTTTTTCCAGTCTGTGTCTTTGTAAGATGTTATGTATTTGTCTAGGTTTTCTCGCGATACATTACTGATACTCATTTCGACAGGGTAATGATCTGACGGTAGTTCTTGAATTGTCGCAGCTGATGTGTAGTTATTTATGTTTTTGATTAAAAAGAAGTCAATTGTTGAGGGATCAGTGTTATTACTAGGGTGGTGGGTGTGTGTTGGTG
>NW_027184145.1:0-31111 GCF_963966145.1 Tenebrio molitor | reverse complement strand
ACTCGTTTGATTTTTTAAGAACTTTCTGAAATGCTTCAATACGTTTAAGTTCATACTCAAATACTTCAGTGTCAGGCCCATCAATAACACACGCCGGGCCTGGAACATATCTTGGTAACTTGGTTTCCGTCTTTGTCTAACGCTATTGGATACCCTTGACGCAACCCTTTACGGTTATGACCACGATCTAAAACGTCAATAGTGTAAATTTCCACCAGTTTCTTCTATTTTAACTTTCATTCCTTTAACGTGCGGCCAATTTGCCTGTAATGCCGGAATACCTTTCATCATTTTCGACATTTTTTACGTTATTTTTCTTAAATGAATCTACGGGCACTATACTCTTTTTTAAGAGATGCTTCTGCTGCTTGTGATGCTTCATCTGCTGAACTGTAATGCTCAGTTGGGTTCCATCTGATTGCAGAAACTTACAAGAATCAGCAGACTGTGCCTTACACAGTCCCGGTTCCATTGTTTTTGGATTCACATGATATCTTGCCATAATGATAATCTCCTTAAATTTACCTACACAAAATATTAAAAGTCTTATCCTGTTTTCTATAAAGTTTCCACAAATACTGAAATCTCACAATTACTGCAAGATTATGCAAAAACAAAAATAAAGAAGAGTAACCAACACTATCAAAATAAATGTTGGTTACTCTTCTTTATGAAAATTAATCAGGGATAGTTTCAAAAATTTCTTTGCAAGTAGGACACAAAGGATATTTAGTGAAATCACGAGTCGGAACATCCTTCTTGCCACACAGTGCAGTAATAGGTGTTCCATTCATAAAAGCGGCTTCAAGGTCTGAACGCTTAAAATAATGCTTAAAACGGTCATGGTCACCATTGTCTGTGATCTCAACTTTCTCATCAATATCGACCTTATCATCAAGCCCAACACTCATTGTTCAACACACTCCTCTATACGAATCTATACGAAAGTTAGTTTACTATATCACATTTAGCGCACACTGGCAACTATTTTAGCCATACTTCAATATTCTAAAAAACTGATTGTTTAAATATTTTTCATAAATGCTTCAATAAGGCAAGGTTCATTGTCTTTCAGTGATTGTTGAGCATCTAACACTCTCTGATTAGATGAGCCACGGAACTGTAAATTTCTGTCACGTAACCCGAGGATAAACCTACCTTCTACTAATACATCTAAATGTCTTAGTAGTTCTGTTTTTTCTGAATCTTCTAAAATTTGCTCAAAAGTGTATCCAGACCAGGACCATATAGTTTTCGTGTTGTTGTATCGTGCTCTGAATTGTTCCACTAACGGTAGTGTTGATTCAAGATTTTCAAAAGGTTCTCCACCTATAAGTGACAGCCCAGATACTGCAGAGTGATTTATTCCATTTAACACCATGTCAATTGTATCTTGGTTAAACTGTGTGCCGTTTTTCGGGTTCCAACTTGCAGGGTTCCAGCAGCCAATACATTTTAGAGAGCACCCAGAAAAGAAAACTGATGATCTTACGCCTTCACCGTTTGCTATATCGAATTGCTCATATTTCATATAGTTACCCATAGTCGTGACTCCTTTCATAAAGTTCTAAAATATTCTAAAAATAGTTACCATCTGTTCCATGTAAATATTTGTTTAGTGAGTAAAATGAGAGTGCCATATGCTGACAGAAACAGTAACACATAAACTGTAAGTGTTACTGTTTCTGTCATTTTGTCGCTAATGTTTTTATATGGTTTTAGTCCATATGTTTGACGCGGCTCATCAGTTCTTTTACTCTTCCTGAGATTGGTTTTCTGTCTGAAACTGTACTTAGGTATCCGCACATTCTTTGAACAACTTCGAGTGTCTTAGGGTCTCTGTTTTCGCATTGCGGGCAGTAGAACCCTTTAGCGTCAGCATCGAAGTCACCTTCATAGGAGCATTTGAAACATCTATTTATAGGCTGGTTCACTCCTGCATATGGAACATTTTTATAGGCGTAGTCCCAAATTGCTTCAAGTGCTTTAAGGTTTCCTACTAATGTTGGTGTTTCTACATAACAGATGTGCCCACCTGTTGCCAAAGGAGGATAGACAGATTCAAAATCAATTTTAGTAAAAGGGTCTACTTTCTTTGTAGGCACTAAGTGGAATGAGTTAGTGTACCAACCTTTGTCTGTTATGCCTTCAACTGAACCAAACACTTTGAGGTCGTTACGAGCAAACCTGTCAGTGAGGCTTTCAGCGGGAGTGGAATAGAGAGAGAAACCAATACCTGTTTCTTCTTTCCAAATTTCTGTCCAGTAGTTCATTCTATTTAGAATGTCGATAGTGAATTGTTTCGCTTTAGGGTTATCTTGCCAGTCTTCACCAAAGAACCTTAAAGCAACTTCATGAAGTCCTATATATCCGACAGATGCTGTTGCTTCACCGTCTCTGAAGATTTGCTGCACAGGACTGTTAGATTCTAAGCGGTGGCCTGTTGCTCCATTAGAGTAGAGTATCGGTGCGTTACGTGCCTGCACAGATGCTAAACTATCGTAACGATACATAAGTGCTTTAAGTGTTAATTGAATACGCTCATCAAGTGTCTCAAAGAACTGTTCTTCATTTTCGGTTGATAACGCAATATTAGGTAAATTTAAAGAACACACACCAATGTTACGTCGCCCATAACTCATCTCTTCACCGTCACTGTTAATGTGCTTAGGGAGGAACGAGCGACAGTTATGCGAAACAATTCCTGAGATATCAAAGTAGTCAGACTCAGTAGTTAAGTCATAGGAAGGTTCGTTTAAAGTAACAGGTTCAACTGAATATACTGTTATTTCAGTATTGTCATTATTCACTGTTTTATACTTAGGTTTAGCCTTGATAAATGTCTCATACTTATCAGTTTTCTTTGCACAGACAACTTCTGAAACATTCTCATCTGTAGCGTCAAATTCAACAACGTATCGTGTATTATCAGGGTAGCCTTTACCTTTGTAATAGTTAATGCGTATTGACCCCTTATATCCAAGGCTTTCCACAAGCATCAATTGTGCATATGCTAATGTTTTGTTGGTGCTGCCTAGAGAAACGTTTCCTGTCTTTTCGTGAATATAACCATCAGCGTCAATGAGACCACCAAGGAAGGCTATTCTGTTGTTACGTGATGAAGATAACAATTCAGCAGGTATTGTTCTGTCAATTTTCTTCATCCCCTCAAAATCTTTAATAAGTCTGTTACGCAATGCCTTGTCTTTTACTACTATCTCTCTGTATGTACCTTTTACTCCACGGTGATGTTCCTGTTCGCGTATTCTATCTTCTCCAACAATAGAGACAATACGGTCACGAATCTCATCTTCACCAGTATAAGCGTATGATATAACAATTTCAGAGTTTTCATGTAAGCAACCGTCAGCAAGAATAATTCCTGCTAACCATGCAAGGTCTTTACTTTCATAGTGGTCTTTCTCAAACTCTGAGACAGATACTGAACGGTTAAGAACATCACCTATTTCAAGATCCTCAGCATAAACTCTACCTTTGCCTTTGACAGGTAGCGGGTGGTCTGTTGTGCAATAGAGCACTCTTGAGTTTTTGTCCCATGATCACGAGTAACAACTTTAACCCATTTACTGTCAAAATTTTTCACAAGTCTTTTAACATTAGTATTAAGGTTTTTACCAGTGTGACTGTCAGTGACTGTTATACCTTCAACGTCAATATATTCATCTCTGCCGTTGTTTTGCAGTTTCACTTCAAACTTGTCAGCAAGATTATTCCACATGTTTTCAATTGATGATATGTGTGGCCCGTTAGAGTCACTATAATTTAATGTTTCATATCCTCGTACACACCCCATAGGTGATATAAAGTATCCATAAATTTCTACAATTTTGTCATATGAAAGAATGTCAGGGTAGATTCTCTTAGATGAGCATTCTAACGCCAGTTCTTTAATGTCATAGTTAGGGTCACCTTCTTTAAGGTTCAAACCATCTTTTAGAGCAAACACTAATTTAGGGAAAACTGCTGTTCGTTTTTTCAGCACCAAGCCCGTCAATTCTTACTTGTAGAATGTTTTTCTGTATTTCTCTACCCCAGCGTGATGTTGTCAAACCAAAGTTAAACGTAACGAAAGGGGTCTGACCTGATGCAAAAATGCTATTAATTTCATACTCTAATGATTGGCATGAGTCGTATATTTCTTTCAGTGTTTTTTCTGTTGCATAATTTTCTTGGTTTTCTTTCCCCTGAACCCATCTTTGAGCGTCAAGTAAATGCCTTTGGTAACTCATCTCTGCATAAGGTTCCAAAATTTCATCAATTTTGTGTGCTGACACTCCCCGTAAATGTTTGAAGCAACGTTAGCAACAATTTGTGGTATAACTTCTGCGGCTGTTCGTAAAGATTTTGGAGGCTCAATGCTGGCTCCTCCAACATTGAATCCTTTGCTAAGCATTTCAGGGAAATCAATTAACATACAGTTGTAATAGCCTGATAATGTATAATCTAAATCATGGAAATGAATCCAACCGTCTTTATGCGCCTGTGCAACATCTTGTGGCAGTAATTTAGTGATTGCGTACTCTTTGCTTATAACGCCTGCAAGTAAGTCTCTCTGAGTGCTAATAACCTTAGCATCTTTATTTGCGTTCTCATCAACAATCTCTTCGTTCCCACGAAGCAAATCATCAATCCGTCCTTCAAGATCCATCATTTTACATCTTCCTTTTCATCGACTCGTTAAATAGAGGTTCCCTACTATCTAACTAATACCAGAAAAAGGCCAGAAAACGCGCAATAACTTTGAAATTGCAACAGTTTTACCAAATTAATGGAATAAACACGGTAAGGACTTTTGTCCCATGTCAGCAAAAAACATAACAAATGTGCCACATATCACTGTTACTGTAATATAACTCCTAAATGTGACATGGGCTACATACACACAGTAATCACTTATCGCATACACGCAGTAATCACTTATCGCCATTTTCACAAGATTCCAAAACACCAATACGCATTCCCAGCAAGATACATGGACAGGCTTTTAAGCCCTATATACGGCCCTAACAGCAGTATTGACCAACAATCCCCCGGTGAGGCGCTGATAGGGTGCGTAACAGCCCTTAAAACACGTTAATCACTACAATAGTAGCCTGTCCATGTATCACTTTTACAAAATTGCTGGAATTCTTAAAATATTGTCTACGCTTAGAGTTTTGCATATTCGGTTTTTAATATAAGAAACGCAACAAGCCAGTTAAAGTGTTGTCAGGGGTTAATTATTATCTACTTTTTTAAGCAACATCCAACCATCTACAAACATATTGTCTTCATAATCGTTGTAATCTTCATCATCTTCTGATATAGGTGTATAGTCACCGTTAGCAGGCTGGACAATAGCGTAGGTGCCACTGTTGCTGCGAACATGTTCCTCCATTTTTGAACCGCTCATAATTTCAGAAGAATGCATCAGTGGTCCGCTGTATCCGCTTTGGCCGCTAAAACCTGATACTGGTTGCCAACCATTAATTCCGTCAATTGTCCCATCTTCATGGTAATAGATTTCTGGTGTATAAACTCCGTTAGAAGTTCCTGAAACGCTACCTTCTGTACTAATTGAAAATGTTGAATCCATTTTCTGTTTCTGCATCAATATTTCCGAAAGCATGATGTTTACGCATATCTACAGTCTTGTTTTCCTGGAATGCTCCATACTTCCGTGTGAGAATGACTTCTGCCACCGCTTTTGCTTCTTTTAAATTTGTAAAATGATCGTCGAATCCGCTTTCCCCACCAAAAGGACATTTACCGTTATTTGCTCCACAGGGGCCAGCCTCGCCTTTCTCATTAATGTGAAATTTTGTCATTTTATGAACTCCTTTTAGTTACTTCTTTCTGTTTTTCCTGTTGAACCTCTTACGCTGCTTAACTTTATACAAATTAAGTCCTTTTTTGAAAGACAATATTTCAAATTCAAGTTTCTGTTCATCACCGTTCAACAAACCATGCAAACCCAATAAGAATGATATGGAAATAGCCTATAACTATCATTGTTTAATTTGTCATTAGCATTAAATAATTTCTTAATGCTTCCAGCAGTTTTGCCATTATTGCAAACTTCTGAGACTTTAAAACTGTCAAGTTTAGTGAAAAGATCAGACACATAGTTCAAAGCACTTTCAACATCTGGAATAGCACTAGAGTCACTATCGTTATTTACTTGTTTTAGGGTAACAATAATCAACTTAACAGTAGCGCGCACCTCATCAATATTTCCAGTAAGTATGCCTTCTAAAAGTGCTCCTGAATAATTTTCCATCACTTCAAGACCTTCATCACCTAAATAGACAGTAGCAACGTTGTCTAAAAAACACAGCGCAATTTTAAATCTTATGCTATTTTCAGAAAAGTTTTCTAAAGGGTCCATTGTTCCCCATTTAATGCACTCTGCTGCTATAAGGGAATCGGTTAATGAATCATAATGCGTGTGCGTATTTTTAGTATTGTTATGATAACTGCATTTCATGCTATTACTGCATAAAGAAGAACGTCCTGTTTCAGAATTAACGTGAAAACTGTGTGCCATTTCTATGACTCCAATACAATCTTAATGAAGATTTAGTTCTTAACCGTTATACTATATCGTTTAGTGTAGTGTTTTAAGTATTGTGTAAACAAAAAGTCAGGTTACACTTTTCTTTTAAGTGTAGCCTGACTTCTCTGTATTAATGTTTTTTGCAGTATCATAAAGATTAGTCGCAGTTTGGGCAGTTGCCTGTAAGTGGCATTTCCATGAAACAACTATTGCATACAGTTCCACGTGTTTCTTTTGCTTCTATCATGTTACGTTTCTTTTTCTGTTGAATTGCGTATTGCGAAGCCTCAAGGAATCTTCCAATACTGTTATTTTTGTCATTTTCTATATTTTCTGATAATGATGAACGTAAGTCTATTTCCCATGTTTTTACAGTAGCAAGTCTTCTTTTCGCTGTGACTTCATTAACCTCTTGTGTGTCTTGGATAAACTTAATTGCTTCGGTTTCTCCTTCTTCAACATAAACTTGCATCAATGGCATTTTTTCGGTAATTTCTCTAATCATTGCATCGCGTCCATTAGCGTCTTGTTCCACAAACATTTCACCACGTGCAGTTAAATAGTATTCTTTGAAATCGCCGTCTTGTTTAGCCTCAGCAAACCCAAGGTATCCAGCAGCATCACCATAATAGTATCCTTGACGATCCACTACATCTAATGCACGAGAAATAGAGTCAGCAGTTGTAGCCCCATTGTAAATAGCATCAACAGTTGTAGAAACTTTATCTAACTTGTTTGCTTGCGGGTGAGGGAAATCTTCATTAACAGCAACATCAGCAAAAACTGTCTCAGTAAAAACCTGAGTAGCGTTTTTACGTTGCACAGGAATGGTCCCATGAATGCTTGATAGAACCCTTTCAGAACCTTTAATGGCTTCAGCACGAGTGTCATAATGATTTTCATCACCACTAACCGGACATGCTTGACTACTGGCAGTGCATTTAGCATAATCACCAGTAACCTGATTAACATGAAACTTAGACATTGAATCCTCCAATTGTTTAAACTCTTTTCTAACTAAAACACATCACTTTTAACAAACACAAAAACTCTGCGAAAAACCACTTTTTAAACAATTTCAAAAACACTTAAAATGCATCCTCTACACGACCCTAAAACCCTGGCCCCACCGCACTTTTAAGGCATATTTTTTGCAATTTTTGTAGAAATTCCTGAAAAATCGTGTTATTGACCACTACCCTACAATCAACTGAAAAACGTGCTATAAACAGCATTACAGGCTTTTAGTGAGTTAAACAAAAAGTAGTCACACTTAAACGATTACAGCATTTAAGTGTGACTACTTTCAGAAAATTAACTATTCTTTAAATAAGTGAGGACGCAGCATTTCTGGCTTCTCCTTTGTCTCAGCATGTGTTTTTATAAAGTCATAAGCACGCGGGTTAGACTTATATGCTTTAAGGTATAACTCATCAGAAGTTTTTTCATCATACATTAGACAAAACGCTTCTTGAATAGGGCGATCAGCATCAAGTGATAAATGATATCTTTCTACTGCTGCATTAACTCTAATACTTGTATCATGATAGTTCTCGTCTTCTAACTGAGAAGATAGCATATCTGCCAAGGCGATGCTTACCCCATCAACATTTGGATCATTCAACACATTGACCAACTTATCGCAATCTTCTTGTGATAGACCTTCATTGCTATGGAAATCACTTCTGGCCTTTTTAACAGTATCATAAATTTCTTTAACTGTCGTTTTGCTTTTAACAACAGGCGTGTCTCGTATCACAGTAACAGGAGATGAACCAGCATACTCACCAACTAAACCATCCTCATATGTAACAGTTATTCTCTCTTTAAAGTTGAGATCAAGTCCATTTTCAAATCTTCTAACTTTATGGTTATCTGAGTAAGATGCAGTGTCAGTCACTTTAATACCAACAATAACATCACCGGCTTTTAGCATTTTTGCAGAAATGTTATAAGTGGAATCTTCATTACGTTTCACACTTTTAACAGTATCCTTTTCCTGTTGCTTTTCATAGAAGGCACGCGCTTCATCTTTCGTGCCAAATGAGGAACAGGCGCACCTTCTTCTCTATCGTAGAAACGACAGGACTCTGGTGTTTTAGCAGCACACTGATTAGGGTTACCAGTTTCAGGGTTTACATGAAAAGCCATAACTATTCCAATTTACAAAATATGATTGATTATACAGTTTTCTAAACGTTACAAAAAAACAGTGAAACTTGATATTTAAAACTGTTGGTAAAATACTTTAGTTAATTCAATAATAAGCGGGAAACAATGTCTGGCCCGCTAAACAAAACCAAGGAGAATCATTATGAGCACTAAAACGTCTGAAGCCGTATCTACAGGACACCCTGACAAGATCGCTGACCAAATATCTGACACCATTTTTGACTTATTGAGAACTTTTAAAAAAGATGCACAATCAGCCATAGAAGTAGCCTGCAGCGCTAACGTTCTACTAATTTTCGGTGAAATTGACAAAGATGTAGTAATGGAACATTAGAAAACTCACCTGAACTTACACAACAAATAAAAGAAGCCGCAATTAACAAAATACGCGAAATCGGTTACACAGAATCAGAATATAACCCAACCGTGCTATTGGATATTTCAGTTCAATCTTCTGAAATCAACAATGCAGTAGAAAGTAACTCACAAAAAGAAGCAACAGCAGGTGACCAAGGAATAGTGTCAGGATATGCTACCAATGAAACATCAGCATACCATGAGTTACATTACATTCTTTCTCACAGAATCTTAGAAAAACTTGAAACAGTTCGTAAAAACAATCAGTTAAATTTCTTAAAACCTGATGCGAAATCACAAGTAACAGTTGAATATGAAAACAACACACCAGTAAGCATCAAACATGTCCTAATCTCACAGTGTCACTCTGAAACTGTTAATGTAGAAACTTTAAGAAATATACTTGAACACACAGTTATCACTTACTTACAAGATGTTATCCCACTGTTAATAGCAGATACAGAAGTCTCACATAGACTTATTGAAAGCCTGTCAGACACCACTATTCTTATTAACCCGGCTGGAACATGGAACACTGGCGGACCGTGCGCTGACAGTGGCTTAACAGGCCGGAAATTAGTAGTAGATAACTACGGTAGCGCCGCTGTAATTGGTGGTGGAGCAACATCTGGCAAAAACCTTAATAAAGTTGATAGAAGCGGAGCCTACTATGCCAGAAACATCGCTAAAAGTATTGTTGCATCAAAATTAGCAGATAAAGTTCTTGTTGAACTGTCATTTGCTATCGGCGTGGCTGAACCAACATCAATAAATATTAGCACTTATGGAACACATAAAATTGATATTGAAAAAATTACTGCTAAGGTAAAAGAAAGTTACAGTTTTTCTGTTACAGACATGATTGAACTTTCTGAAAGTTTAGACCAATTCACTCGCGCATCAGAGCATGGTAATTACACTAACAATACTTTCCCTTGGGAAATTGTTAAAAGTTTGTGAAAGCATAAAAACAAGGTTATAGAATTTTAGGAACAGTAAGGGCGGACACTATCAGGTTACATAGTGTCCGCCCTTACCCTTACTATTTACTTATTTATTGTTCAACTTAAAGGCTCTTCTGTCTCATCTTCTTTTTTCTTTTTACGTTTCAAGAAGAGTAGCAAGAATACTCCTAATCCTGTAACAATTGCACCTCCGGCAACGGCGACTAATTCTCTTGCGCTTACTCCAGTGGCGACTAATTCTCTTGGGCTTTCTCCTGATGGTGTAGCGGCTTCTACATCAGCATCCTTTGCCGACTTTTCTATAAGAATGTTTGACTCATCAGGGCGAACATCTCTTTCATGCGCAAAAACTAATTTACCTTTTCCTGCTTCAACTGCGAAAGGTTCTGTTAGTCCTTCATCAATTTTTACAGTAACTTTAACTTGTCCAGTTTCTTTAGCATCAAGTTCCACAAATCTACTTGGTGTAAGACATGTATCCTCTACCCATTCATCTTCACATGCAACTATTTCCACACTAATTGATTTTGCCATTTCTTCTGTTAATGAAACTTGCGGGAACACTTTAACAGGGGCGCTACCATTATTGCTCATACTGACGAATTGCGATCTTGTTTCGCCAGGGACCATGTTGTTATACACCATTGTTTCAGGGTATGCAACAACATCTGTTACTTGATCATTAGCAGTAGCCAAAGATACTGCCATAAGGACACTTGACAGGAATACTATCATATTTACACTTCTCCCTCATTTTTTGAGATACTGTTTTTTACTGGTGTTTTCTTTTTAACATTTGTGTCAGTTCCCCAAATTAGCCCAATTAGTATAGAACCAGCCAAGAGAGAAATAATTACAAACCTATGGTTGTTCAATGCAGCAACTACGTTCCCAGCATAAGGTACTATTGCTAACGGCTTACCTACTTCTTTAACAACATACGGGTCAATGTCTCTATCCTCATTAGCATCACCTTTCATAATAATTGAAAAAAGACCATTATCAACTTTCTCAACACTAACAACACGGTGAGTAACTAAAACACCATCATTACGTGGAACAGTGATAATGTCACCAGTTTCAACACTTGATGCAGGTTTCTGAGTAGAAAGTATAAAAGATCCAGCCTCAAAAGATGGAGACATAGAACCTGTTGAAACTACCAGAGGTTGCACAATACCCGTAATAGATAATACTGAAATAGAGACAGTAACAACGCCTATTATAGCACCTAACCATAAAAACCCGCTAAAAACAACACTTAAAACTTTTTTCATAACAAAACTCTTTCTAATATTCTCATAATAAGATAATATCAAAGAAAACTATAAGCAGGCACTAAATCACCTTCCAACAGTAGTTATTTTACGCTACTGTTGGAAGGCAGATAAAGTCAATAGGAAACTATACATGGCAACGATTAATGAAAACTTCTAAAACAACAGAAATCTATCATCAATAATCTGTAATAGTCTATATGTTAGTTATCACTGCGTAGCATTAAATGTAACAGTTAATGTTTCATCAGCAGGTGATTCGGTCACATCTTCCGCTAACCCAACTGACAATTCAATCTTTTGGTAGTCACCAGTGACACCATCGGCTTCAAGTGTAATTGTTGTAAATGGGTCGCCAGAAACATGATCATAAACTTCAACTTCATAGTTAACCAATTCGTTTTTACTAAGTGTAATAGTAGCAGGAATAGAAGAGTTATTTTTCAATTCAATCACACCATCACGTGTCTCACCAGGGGCAAGGTTAGTAGCATCCAAATTAACAACATAAGTGTCGTCCGTACTATCATTAACTGCCATTTCAAAAGTAGCACTTGTTACTGAAATGTCAATTGTTGAGGTATCAGAAAATAGCGAGAATGTTGCAACTCCACCAACTGCAAAAAGAGCAGTAGCAGCGATAGAGGCTTTAATTTTGTTCATCTTGTTCATTCTGTTTCTCCAAAATAAGGTATAAGGGAGAACTTACGCACTATGCGAGTTCTACAATCGAATATCATCAAATACATTACATAAATTCTAAAAACTATTTATTAACTATTTACAGCATTAAAAGTGTAAGTTAAATCGTCAGTTTTTCCAGCCCAAGAGTTATCATCAGCATTACTTACTGAAACCCATTCATGCACAACATTTATAGTAACAGTTTGACCAACGGGAATGCTGAGTCCGCTAAATTCCGCATCTTTAGCAATCTGATTAGCCGCCCCAATTGCAGTATCGTCAGAAGCATTAGTCATAGTAGTCGTTAGTTTACTTGCAATACCACCATCATCTTCTTTTGCACCAGTAGTTTCCATGCTAACTGTTATTGGTAAATCACCAGTGTTCTTTAAATCAATTGTCTGAACAGTAGAAGTTGCACCAGGATACCATTTATCAATACCACTACTAAGAGAAGCCGGGGCAGTTATACCAATCGTCCCTGCTTGAATATTAATAGTAGATTCAGCACTGGTTGTAAAACCTGCAACAGTAGCCCCAGCCCCCACAATACCTGTAAGAGAAAGCACTGTTAAAGCAACAAGAAATCTGTTCTTTGATTTTGGTTTTTCATATGAATGTCTGCCCATTTTAGTTTTACTTCCTTTAATATGTTGTAATTTATTTCAGCAATGAGGGTTAATAATAAAACTCAACTTTCATCATTAAAATCTGAAACATAACTTCTACTTATCAATATCAAACATCAAACTTTTAAAACTTGTTAAACTTCTATAAAATATTCTTGCTCACAGCGCCCCAACTACTGTGAGCAAGAAACCTTTGTTGTATAGATACAAAACTAAACATCTACTTATCTAACAAGAAAAACAAACAAAAGAATGAGACATGCTAGAAAATGGCCCCTAGCATGTCTCATTCTGTTGTTACAAACTATTTCAAACTGTTAAAACTTGTGAGAATGTTACGGTGCAACGTTAACAGCGTTAAATGTATAAGTTACCTCATCTGCTTTTCCGGCCCATTCATTATCGTCGTCAGATCCAGTATCCCAAACAGCATCAACCGTTAAATGCGCAGTTGCACCAGGTTCGATAAGTATTGGCGCATCGAATGTAGCAGCGTTCATTTTAGTGCCAGCCGCTGAAACTGTTGCTGTGCCATTTTTGATAGTCGTTGTCAATCTGTTTGACAAACCAGTAACACCACCATTATGAGTTGTAGCCAATGTTACCTGAAGCGGTAAAGTTCCTGAATTTTTTAAATCAATCTCATTACCTACTGAAGACGCCCCAGGATACCAATTAGCAATATTTAAATTAAGAACCATTTCTTTACTTCCGCCCGCAGTCAAGTCAATAGTTCCAGCAGTAACTTTAACATCTGTTGTTGATTGATCAGTCAAAGATGACATCGTAGCCCCTACACCCATAACACCTGTAAGTGCCAACACTGCAATACTACTAAGAACCTTCTTACGCATAGACATTCCAGGCTTTACTATTTCGTTCATTTATAAATCTCCCTGTGCGAGCAAAATACAATTTTAATTTACTACTATACTTAATATATCAAAACACCGCAAGGTGTCATTACTATCAAAAACCAATATCAGAGAACACTGGATTCCACTTTTCAAACTTGCTCTATTCCTGTTCTATAAACTCTAAAAACACAATGAAACCTTATTGCAGGCTTCAAGACACCTAGAACAGTTGTTGTTTGCTTATCTTTTTTCTATGTTGTTATTAAGGTTCTGTTGTGTTACAGTGTAATCAACAAGCCTAAACAGAAAGAATATGATGAAGTATCCAGAAATTATGTCCAAGTCTGACCGTTACTACCTTGACAAGGCTACTGCACTTGCTGAACTTAGTGATAACAAGTTCCGGCATGGTGCGGTTATCCGTAAAAACGGCAAAACAATTTCTGTGGGTATTAATCACACAATCAACGACCCCTCCATGCTTGATGATGCCACTGCTGCAACAAACGCGGCTGTTCATGCTGAAGTAGCAGCACTTAATGCTTGCCGCAAGACTAACCTTAAAGGTGCCACTATCTATGTAGCCAGAATTTCCAAAAAGGGCGAACCACGCATGAGTAAGCCCTGCTTCCGATGCCAAGCAGCACTACGCGAACGTGGCGTCAAAAAGATCTTCTACACCCTGGAACACTCCATCACTTTTTAAAAAACTTTATAAACCCTTAACAAACAGTGAAAACCAAAACCGCAGAAACTCAACAAAACAGGGCGCTTTACCGTGTAAAAATAAATCTTACACGGTATGAGTCTAGAACTTGAGTAGTAGGGGGATACCCCCATCTTTTAAACACTCCACTACTCAACAATCACAACTGAATCATCTACTTTAAAATTGTTTAAACTTGTTAAAATACTACTGACAGATACTGACACCCAACTATCTAAAACTGAAGCAGAATTCAATCCATCTTGACAAGACAAAATATTCTAGAGTAGAATGAGAATATTGAAACGTAGAACCAACCAGAGACAGGAAAGAGGCCAGAATGAGCCGTACAATTGCTGTTATCGTAATCATTTTAGTATTCTGTGCTGGAGTGCTCTTGTCTAATCTGTGAAATCACTGTTATCAGGTATGACTATAAAATAAACAAGCCGCTTAAAGTGTTTTGCACAGTCTACACAGTGAATGAGGCTCCATTTAGCAGGGTCATTAAAGCATCAAGATACACATTGTGTCATGCACTTTTTCAACAATTTCTTAAACTGAACAAAAAGAAGTCGTGAAACTGTGAAAGCACGAAAGAAACACAGTGTCACAAAGAACTAAACATGTAAGAACACAAACCGTCCTGAGAAATAGATTAAGAAAGAGGTGTAATACTAATGTCGGAACATAGCACAAAACCGGAATACATCACTAAAGAAGCAAACAAGAACATTCAGGACTTTGTGTTAAGTAATCTAGGACAGTTCAGAGAGATACTGGAACCCCTTATCAGTGAAGACATGTTTATTGCAGGCGGAATTTTCAAACACTTTCAAAACCCGAATGATGAAGAGGCTAAATTCATCCCCTCGCAAAACAGTTATATCAAAGATATTGACATATTTTTTGCAACAGAAGAAGCCTATAACATAGCGAATCAGGCGCTCCGTAACGCCACAAAACAGAAAAACAGTAACATAGTAGAGCACTATATAAGCAAGAACGCTGTCGGATACAAAAGCAAAAATAAAACAATTGATCTTGTTTTTAAAAAGTATGAAAACATTGAAGACACCCTAAAAGGGTTTGATTTTACAATAGTTAAAAAAGCGTTTTTCAAAAAAGATGGACAGTATTACACTACAGAACATCATGATTACTTTAAAGACTTGGAAAATGGTACAATTCGCCTGGATAACGCTTTTGTTATGGAGCATTTATCTATCGAGCGTCTTGTAAGATACATTCTCTATGGTTATAACAGTGACATGAGCACTCTCTCACGAGTTTTTAAGCATATTGTTGAAAAGAACCTTCCTAACGCTAAAATTGAAACCTTGTTTGCTAATATTTTTGAAAATTATGCATTTCAAGAACTTAATAAAGTGGAAGCATTGGAACATGTTTTAATAGGAGCTAGTTCTCAGATAACACGTGCCTGTTCAGGGTATTATCTTGATGAAATGACAGAAATTACCTTCACACGCATTCTTAAACAGTATATTCGAGGATATGAGTCAGTTCAGATCATTACTAACAACAAAATAGGACAGTATAGTGAGAAATATGACCGAATCCGCCGCTTCCAATTTGATGCATCAATCTCAATTTTAGAACTTATAGAATATTTGGAAACACACTGCAGTGAAGAGCAAACTGCTACTTTACTCCTGTTTCTGGCTGTGCCAATGGATTTAATAAAATATGGTAAAAACGGTAAGGTAGAACTTGATTGCTGTGAAGTTATAGTGTCTGAACCACTATATGATCATTCATCTAAGCATTATGATGGAAAAACTGTTAATTGTGCTGCAGTTGTATGCAGAGATAATGCGGCAGAAATCATGTTAGCAATGCTTAAAAAGTATTCAGCAGAAGATGTCATTTCTATTTGTGAAAACTTGTTTGAGCAGTTTGATTTGAAGAATTTTCCGACATTTCTGGAATGGATTGAAGCAATTGAAGATGATTTGATCACATCTGAAGACGATTTAAGTTTAGTATTTGCTACTATAAGCAGCCAGGATAGTTAGCACGGTGCTTAAACAGCCTGTAAAGGGCACAGAATACTGAAAGCGCTGACTTGCCCGCAATAGTTACTATAGGCCCTACAATCAGTCTTTTTAGGCTTATTTCAGGGTGTTTCTTGGCTACCGTGGTCCAGCAGTGGTAGAATCACACTATTGAGATAGATTTTTTTACAAAATTGCTAAAAGGAGACAAGTGAAAATTATTATTGCAGACTGTTCTGCTATTTACACTGGCCGTGGAGACACTCAACTGTCACGCGGGGTGCGGTCCATAATTGTTAAACGTGATGGTTCTGTGAGCATCCACAATGATGCAGGAAATAAGCCGCTGAACTATATGAAAGAAGCAGTTTTTTCTGAAACTTTCAACAGTGTAGGTGAGCGAGTGTGGGGTTACGACACACGTCGAGAGTCATTGTCTATTACAATACATGATTTAGTTGCAATTAATGAGTACGATCTTATTGAAGAAGATCCTGGTTTAGAGCGAGATGGAACTGAGAAACAGTTACAAGAATGGTTAAGCAATAACGCTCAAATTCTAGGTAACGGATACACTATTGTTGCTAAAGAGTATCAAACAGGTAACGGACCGGTAGACTTGTTAGCCTTAAACTCTCATGGCGAACCAGTGACAGTGGAAATTAAAAGGGTAGCAATGCTTGGTGCAGTCGATCAAACACGTCGATATCTTAGCGCTATTAAAGAGCATGTTTCTGATCTTTTACCGGATACTGACTTTTCAAGAGTTTCTGGAATGGTTGCCGCATTAGACATTCGTCCTAAAACTGTTGAATATGCCATTAAGCACAAAATTGATATGGTCACTATTCCTGCTAACTGGAACAGGAATAGTGACCATATACCACCACTTACCACAATTTGAGAATACTACTTTCTAAAACAGTTTTACAAAACTTCCTGAGAAAGTTTCAGAAAGATTCCTCAATTTTTGGAATTTTCAATAATCATGTCATTATTGAGTTTCTTACACACAGTTAGAGTTAGGACGACCCTCTGTTTGGCCCCAGTTCGGTTGGTTCGTTACTATACTAAGGAAAGCGTTGCCATTATTGAAGTAATTCGGCTTAGCAGCGATCCCTGGAACGGCCCAACAAGATAGCGGCTGGTTAAATGCAAAAGCCCCATTAAACATGTCTCGCATACTAGCAACCTTAGAAGTCTTCCAACTACTAATGTCGCCATTAAATACAGAAGCACCATAAAACATATATGACATGTTAGTGACATTAGAAGTCTTCCAATTATTTAGCGGCTGGTCAAATGCTCTGGCTAAATAGAACATATATGACATGTCAGTAACATTAGACGTGTCCCAACTATTTAGTGGCTGGTCAAATACTGTGGCACTTCTAAACATGTTTGACATGTTAGTGACATTAGAAGTGTCCCAACTAACGCTATCTAGTGGCTGGTTAAATGCATTGGCTTCGTTAAACATGTTTGAAATGTTAGTGACATTAGACGTATCCCAGATACTAATGTCGCCATTAAACACAGAGGCACTATAGAACATACCTGACATGTTAGTGACATTAGACGTGTCCCAACTATTTAGTGACTGGTTAAATGCTTTGGCACCACTAAACATGTTAAACATGCTAGTAACATTAGAAGTGTCCCAACTATCTAGCGGCTGGTCAAATACTGTGGCATTGCTAAACATATATGACATGTCAGTAACATTAGACGTGTCCCAACTATTTAGCGGCTGGTCAAATACTGTGGCACTACTAAACATGCTTGACATGTTAGTGACATTAGAAGTGTCCCAACTATTTAGCGGCTGGTCAAATACTGTGGCACTATTAAACATATATGACATGTCAGTGACATTAGAAGTGTCCCAATTGTTTAGCGGCTGGTCAAATGCTCTGGCTAAATAGAACATATATGACATGTCAGTAACATTAGAAGTGTCCCAATTGTTTAGCGGCTGGTCAAATACTGTGGCACTACTAAACATATATGACATGTTAGTAACATTAGAAGTCTTCCAATTATCTAGCGGCTGGTTAAATGCATTGGCTTCGTTAAACATATATAACATGTTAGTGACATTAGAAGTGTCCCAACTGTTTAGCGGCTGGTCAAATGCTCTGGCGGAATAGAACATGTTTGACATGTTAGTAACATTAGAAGTCTTCCAACTATCTAGCGGCTGGTTAAATGCTGTGGCGAAATAGAACATACCTGACATGTCAGTAACATTAGACGTGTCCCAACTGTTTAGCGGCTGGTTAAATGCAAAATCTTCTTTAAACATGTATGACATGTTAGTGACATTAGAAGTGTCCCAACTATCTAGCGGCTGGTCAAATACATAGGCACTACTAAACATGCTTGACATGTTAGTAACATTAGAAGTCTTCCAATTATCTAGTGGCTGGTCAAATACATAGGCATTATAGAACATGTTTGACATGTCAGTAACATTAGAAGTGTCCCAATTATCTAGTGGCTGGTTAAATACTCTGGCATTGTTAAACATGTTAGACATGTCAGTAACATTAGAAGTATCCCAACTACTAATGTCGCTATTAAACACAGAGAACCTAGAGGCATCACTAAACATACCTGACATGTCAGTAACATTAGAAGTGTCCCAAGCACTAATGTCACCATTAAATGCAGAAGCATTGTTAAACATATTACTCATATTAACTGTGCCAGATGGGATCGTTTTTGGCACAGATACCAGACTAGGCATATTACTAAAAAACTCACTTGCATCTGGCACAGGTGTGTTCCAAGCATCCATGCTTCGATAACATTCTGCACCTGAAACACTTTGAGCAGCATTGAACACAACATTGGGGCTGTTTGACGTTATAAACAGTTTGTATTCAACATTGGTAGGCATTTCAATACTGTCACCTGTTGTTTCTACTCCAGTCTCAGTGTTCTTCCATGTGTAAGTAGCACCGGACTCTTCGGCTGTTATCTTGGGCTGAACATCAGTGAAGTCCCGGAAGGGGGTACATTTTAACGTGAACTCAAAATCATAATTAAATACATCATCTGCTTCCATAGATATTTGGGTAGCAGTACTTGCTGTAAAACTGGATACAGTAGACTGAACAAAAGGGAACAAAGGCACAGCCAACACTGCCACAACAGCCCCACCAATAAGTTTTTGAACTGTTGAAAGTTTTGCAAAACTACGTTTACTGAAATCTTTTGTCATCTTATATATCTCCTGTACGTACGCGGCTATCTAACAAATATCAACAGGCTGTCTTTTATGAAAAATTTCAAAACTACACAGCATAAATATTTGTTTTATCTCAAATCGTATTGACTTTATTTCTATAATATGTTTTCACATGTTGAAAGACTTTCTAACTTTTCTGCTAAAAGAACAGTCTCATTGAATAGCAAGTTGATCGTTAAAGAAGAAAGTGCTGTTTCCTTCAACGTCAATATCAGCCACCATGTGAATATCTTTGTTTAAACCTTCTGGAATGTTTTTGAAAGACATTATTACTCCAACCCCTGCACGTGGGGCGAATCTTAAAATTTCCAAAACAGAACCAATGTCTCCAATAATCGGATCATCGTAAATAACAACCGAATGAATACGTTCTTGCGATTTCTCCTTGTGGATATTTAGCAAAACAAGGTTACGAATAAACCTTGTGCCTTCTAAAGTAGCATTTTCATCACCAAGAAACTCAACTTCTGCAACATAAGAGATCGACTGCGGAGAAATAAGAGTGACACCTACATCTATTTGTGATCTTACTTCTTTGATGAATTCCACACGCTTACGTCGATTAACACCAACTACAGCAAGCGGACCATTCAACAGATTAACTGTAATATCATCATTATTTGAATATCTTCCTAAAACTACTGACATGATCATTCACCTTTGTTTCTACTTTTGTTTATGTTTACTCTCATAGCATTTTCCGCCATGTTTTGTTCCAGTAAGTCTCTATACCCTATTAGTTTATCATGTTGTCTTATTGAAGCACCACATCACCTTGCAAGATAAGATATTAGTTACAATAGCAGTGAATAAGGAGGCAGTATCATGATAATTCATGGCGAAAGAGGATCAGCACTTATTAAAAGCGAGTATGAAATTGGTGGTGGTGTTCGTGGCTATCAAGTGATTGTTAAAGAACCGATAAACTCTTTTTCAAAATTTTTCAATCTTGCACGGCACAGCACAATGGATGAAGAATTTAAACAGGTGAATATACACAGAGAGTATTTAGGGCACAGCCCGATAAGTAGAGAAGAATTTAATGAGACTACTGTGATAAGTAAAAATGACCTTATCAGTAGAGTCCTTACTTGGATCGCATTTGATGAGGATAATGCAACAGTTCTCCATGAAGAGCAAGAAAGCATTAAAAACGACTTGCGGAAAAAGTTTGAAGAATATCTGACAAGTTTAGACAATTTTGATAGCACGTATATGGACACAAGTAAAGAAATAAACAGACTTAAAGACATTCAGGAAACGCTTCGTGTATATAATCAAACATAAGGCATTTCTCGCATCCTGACCTCACAAACATCTGATTTTGCTGCTGAAGACTATGAATTCACTATTAGATGCGATAAAAATACTAGAGTGAATTACCGGCTAAATTAAAGATTTACCGACTTCTGGTATTGAACGTCTCAGAAACGTCCTTGTGCCCTGCAGCCAAGGCCGTCAAATAGGTCGCCGTACCTGCTCAACACCCGCGCTCACATCTCCCCCTCCGCGACGAGGCTCGGCAGACCATCTGAGGCAATGAGCGCGAGCACGGTCCCGGCCTCCGTCTCGGTCAGGATGCGGGGCGTGACGTACTGCTCACAGTAGGCCCACCCCTCACCCCGGTTCCGGCCACCTTTGGTGACCTGGATGATCGTTGCATCGTGCTCGTGGGTGCTGTCAGTCAGGGGCCGGTACGAGGCCCATTGTGCGGTGACCACGAGGGCGTCGGCGCTGGCGTGCGTTTGCCACCCGCTTTCCTGTGCTGCGTCCGCTCGCCCGAGTACCTTGATTGTCGGGGCGTCAGCGGCACGCAGTCCGTCACCTCTCCCTGGGTAGTCGGCGTCGAGAATGCGTGCGATGTCGTCAGCGGATGGGATTTGGTGGGTGTCGAGGACGTGCATTGTGTGGCTCCTTGTGTGGCTGTTTGTGGTTGTTGCTTCGTTACCACTATTAAACCACAGTTTAGCGACGCGCACAACCGGGGTTGCGTTGCTAAGTATGCATGTCGGCTTCTTGTTTCTTTAATGAAATATCAACGGAACAGTCCAAAGAAAACAACTATCAATTCATATGACTTGACTAAAGACCAAACATCTTTCTTGATAAATTTCTTGGTAAAATAGAAAGAGACAAATGATAGACATAGGAAAGAGATATTGTGCTTGAAGAAATTGCTATAAGCAACCTTGGGATTATTAAAAAAACTACCCTGCCTTTCACTAAGGGATTAACAGCAATCACAGGTGAAACAGGTGCAGGAAAAACAATGGTCCTTTCAGCCTTACACTTACTGCTTGGTAAACGAAGTAACATTAACATGGTAGGCCAAAACTCACCAACACTCACCGTAGAAGGTTGCTGGAACACTGAATCCTTACTGTCACTTCCTAAAATTGAAGAAACAGGGGCAGTCATAGAAGACAACCAACTGTTCATTAACCGAACAGTGCAATCAGACGGTAAAAGCCGCGCTGTTATCGGAGGTAAAACAACACCTTCAAGTGTTTTAGCAAACATTGGATCAAGTCTTGTGAGTATTCACGGCCAATCAGACCAAATACGATTGAAAAACACTAACGTTCAAAGAGAATCATTAGACTCATACGCTAAAAACCAAATCAAAACTGTAACAGAAGAATACCAAACAGCATACCGAAACTATAAGACTCAATTAGCGCTTATAGAAGACATTAAAAACAATTCTTTCACTAAAAAACGCGAAATTGCAGCATTGGAAACATTTATAGAAGACTTTAACAATATTCTTCCAGAAATAGATGAAATAGAAACGCTGCAACAAGAAATTGCAACACTAAGTAATATGGACATTATTCGTCAAGGAACCGCTGAAGCATTAAGCGCACTATCACCTGATAACGATGAACTGTTATCAGTATTTGAACAGTTAAACATTGCTATTAAAAAGGTTTCACAAATAGCAGAGCATGACAATCAAGTTGATAGTATTTTGCAACAATTTCAGAAAGTGTCAGATCGCCTTGATGATGCTGCAAGTGACCTCGAAAACTATTCTGAAAACCTTGACGAAGACAGTCTGAACCGCCTATATGAAGCACAAGAACGTGAAATAGAACTTAAATCATTTATGCGTAAATATGGAAACAACCTTAATAAAATTATTGAAGAACATGAAACAGCAGAAATAGAGATAGCACAATTACAAAAATATGATCAACCAATAGATACTCTTGAAGAAGACTTGCAGAAAGTTTTAGAAACTGTGCAAGGATATGCTAACACTTTAACTACTGTTAGGAAAACGTTCGCTGAAAAACTGGAACAGCAAGTCAATGATGAACTGTCTGGTCTGTCAATGGGTAACAGTAAATTATGTATTCAGATATCTTCTAAAAAACTTTCTGCGAATGGTCAAGATGAAGTAGAATTCATGCTGAAAACAGGTAGTGCTGGAACGCCTAGACCGATTGCTAAATCAGCATCTGGTGGGGAACTATCACGGATCATGCTAGCGTTAGAAGTTGTACTTGCGGACCCACAATCAACTCCTACTTTTGTGTTTGATGAGGTAGATAGTGGTGTTGGTGGAACAGCGGCTATTGAAATTGGTAAAAGATTAGCAAAACTTGCAAAAGAAGCACAAGTGATTGTGGTCACCCATTTACCACAAGTGGCTGCATATGCTGATAATCATTTGTCAGTTACTAAATCAAACACTGATGAGTACACTGAAACAAGTGTTCAACAGTTAGATGATGACCAAAGGATTAAAGAGATGACAAGAATGTTGTCAGGCATGACCAATAGTGATACTGGTCATGCCCACGCAACAGACTTAATCAACCTTGCTAAAAACTACAAAAAAATATTATGACAGAGAATTACGGAGAGCAGTAACCCACTCTGTCCTACTCTTGGTAAACTCTAATTCACAAGCCAAGTTCTCCTCAGCATATTTCAGAGACTCTTTAGCATTCTCAATCTCTTTTTCTTTATATTCTTCAGCAGACAGTGCTGTAAGATTTGATAAAGATTTTTCATAATAGTTGATCATAGTATCTGCTTTGATTGATAGTTCAAGTTGCTCAATCATAAACTTTCTCAACTCAAAATGCTCAGTTGTTGGAGGTTCCCAAGAGTTAACTTTCTGAAGCATATCATTGTACTTTTTAGCAATGTTCTTCCTGCGTTCAATAGTCTTCTCATAGGATGCAACAGTCTCTGTATAGTCCTTAGAAGCCCGCTCAGCAGCCTCATTTAGCGTTAGCGCCTCTACCTTAGCAAGATTGCTTTTAGCCTCTTCTACGGCCTTGTAGTGATACTTACTAACTTTGAACTCGTCAGGGATAGGAGCGTTCGGTTCATCTCTGAGAGACATAAGCGCGCCAAAAGCACGCGAACACCCCATAACGAAGTCTTCAAAAGTAACATCTTTTCCTTCATAAAGGTCTGCAGTGTATCCAGTAGGCATTTTTCCTCCTATATAAATGATTATTCATATTTTGACAAAATTATTAATCTTACTTATCATAAAGATTTAGCAAGAAAACGCTATACAATAAGTTTCGGCGGCTCCCGATCATTGAATTGCCGCCGAAACTTATTGAAACTTATTGTTGATTATGGTAAATCTTCACAAGTCGCTCAATACCATCATGGTCGTCCATAGCAATAGTCATAGCCTGAACCAAACCAGGGAACGCTAACGCTAAACGAGCACGGTTAGTACGGTCAGCCATAGCAATAGCAACCATAAGAGAGTGGCTAAAACCACCAGGCGGGAAATGAATAGACCCGAAATATCGCAGAGCATTCAGTGCATCTTCACGAGAAATACCCTCATCAGGCGTTGATATGTGATCACTCATTTTTAAAACCTCCAAGTATCGAATAATTGTTGTTCTTGCATATCATACACCATAACTGACATATATGGCAACTATCAAAAACTTTTGCAATTGCAGCAGCAGGATAATTGCCGATCATTTCACTACATGTTACTTCACACTCTTAATCTGCTTGTAAAGGTTAAGAGCATCAATCTTCAAACCATAAACTTCAAACAGATAAACATCACCTTCAACAAGTGCGCTGTAAGTCTCATTAGGTGACCAGTTACCTGATACAAACGCATTTCCAATTTCCAAAGTTCCACACTCTTTAGTGTTCACAATCATCTGAGTTGAACTGTTACCACCATTAACCTGTGTTACACGTTCCTTAGATGTAACTGTGCAAGAAACAGTTTCAGGAGACTTAGATGAGGCAAGATTGAAAGCACTAACACCAACAACACTAGCAATGATAATGCTAGATACAACGATCACAACGAGTCTGAATTTGGAAAAAGGTGAATATTTTGACTTTCTACCCTTTGAAGAACCCCGCAAGTTGTTGTTGCTGTTGCGTCGGTAGTTACTGTTTGAGTTAGCCTTGAACATTTAGGATATCTTCCTTCTTTGTTGCTTGCTTGCTGATGACTCTACTCTAACATGAAGGATTTCACCTGGTCAATCCAGAAGTAGCAACCATTCCAAATCAACAGATGAGTTTGACAATATTAAAACACAATGGCACAATGATACAGAACAGGAAAACACTAACACATAGAGGAGTCATTGTGATCCGATACAGCACCTACTCAATACAAGAGTTTCGCACTGCTATGAAAACTTCTAAAAAGTCTAAGAGCACACTCCCAGATGGGAAACAATTCAAAACACAGTCACAACGAATGCAACTATTTTTCATTAAAGGCACAGTCTGTGCAACTTGTGGTATTGAGGGAACATTCTTCTCACTTGAAACACACAGTGAAAAAGTGCCACCTCACTTAAACCTTTATGCAATTGATGAAAATGGTAACGACATTCTTATGACTAAAGACCACATACACCCGAAGTCTAAAGGTGGCCTAAATGAGATTAGTAACTACCAAACAATGTGTTCTCCTTGCAATTTTAAGAAATCTGACAAAATTTAACATCGCACAATAAGTAATAGTGGCTATAGCAGCCTTTTTTAAACAATTTCAAAAACCCTTAGAACGCATCCTGTGAGAGACCCTGAATAAGCACGGTAGATACGCGCTTATTCAGGGTCTTTTTTTTGCAGTTTTTGCAAGATTTCGGTAAAAACGCTGTTACTGGGTAGGTGTCCATGATGAGTAGAAACAGCCCCGCAAAACACATCCTGTGGAATGTCAGATTGTCTTTAAAGACAAACAATTATATCCAGATATACTTAAATCGCGGGGAATCTCACTAAGACTCTCACTAATGTTATTTTCATCACTCTAATCTTCCTTCTTAAAGGTAATACAACCTTCATCAATAAGGTTGTTCTGCGCTACCCATTTTTCAGGAAACTTGTTATTTAATAAATTAATGGTGTTACGAGCGAACAAAGAGAGATCATTATCTTTAATAGATTGATTATGTCTTAAAGAAACTTTCACAATCAGAGGGTCACCATTCTTATGAGACTCAATCTTAACAGTATCAAAAGAAGAGATTATGTCCGTTTTGGATTGTGCTAATTTTACAATGTTTTCTGTAACTTTCTGATTCTTTCTCAAAACTATAATAGGATCATTCTCATCAGCCATTTTCAAACTAACATAAGAACTTGAAAATTCACTAATAATCCACTCTGTATTTTCCTCACAGGGAACTTTTTTGAGAAAATTTCAAGAAAATCAGACTCATACCTGTCAATCATTTTATTAGTGTCCAAATTGATTTTAACTGAATCAAAATAATAATCGACTCCACTTATGAACTTGTCAGGAAAATCTACTGTTACAGGGAATTTAAGCACACCATGAAAAATAGTGTTTTTAACAATTTCATTAATTTCCATAGTTGATTTATACACAGAATAATCTGCTGAAGTATCATCTGCTAAATAAGCGCTAATACAACCTCCAACAATTTCATCAAAATCAATCACGTAAGCACGATCAGAATCAACTAAACCATCTAAATATAATTGAAACTCACGCAAATCCCTGTAACTTATCTGACCGCCTGAACCAACAAATCTTACTCTCTCAATACTTTTAACTGAGTTAGACTTAAACTTGACTTGAAGAAACCTTTTGATAGTCTTAAACTTGTTTTCATCAAAAGTACTTATAGCAGGAGAACCGAAAGAAATATAAAACTTTTTATAAATTTCTTCAATGAGGTCATTCCTGAGCGCATAAATTCCTAAGTTAAACATAGAAACACCGACAAGAATAATTAATGACACAATCAATACAATAAGAAATGGAATAGTTCTCTCATTATTGTTTTTAAAAATTTCCTGAAAAAGAAGTAAAGCAAAAGCCATAGAACTTATTAAGGATAACCAAGAAGTAACAAGTATTACTGGTAATCCACTAAATAGCGCTCTAAGAATTATAGCAAGGTATCTCATCTGTTAAAGCACTCTCTGTTTTTGACACTCAACATCATCATGTCTGTTATTGTTAAATATCGCAGACAATTTAAAAAAGCCTTTTATACATAAGATATCACCAATATTGACCCACAAAGTCCCATCATCCGTCAATTTTTCTCTAACATTCCGAAAAACTTTAACAAGATTTTCAACAAACAAATCAGGATGAGACTCCTGCCCCAACTGAGTGTCACTATTATAGTCCCTCACCCCCAATAAGGCGGCGAAGTCACACAAGTGCGAACACTACCATCCTCAACCATCTCAAAAGAAACAACACTAACCCCTACAAAGCACACTATGAATAAAATTTCACAAAACTTTTTAAAAATAGTCGGAATTAAATGAAGTCACAGAGAATCACCGTAAAATAGGAATAGTGAAACAATCGCCGTAAAACAAAAATAGTGTGAGTGATCTTTTTACCTTAAGGATCACTCACACTATTACATCAGAAGACCATTAGATCAGTCACCAAAAATGACTAAGTTAAAAGTCAACCATTAACACCCTCAACATAATAGTGATAATCATAGTCACGATTAACAGTATCAACAGCCTCGCGCAAAGGGGCATCTCTAACATACTCATACTTCGGAAGATTAGTGTTCAGAGCCTTCTTCAAAACCTCAAAAGCAGACTCTACATTTACGTGATTCTCTTTATTAACAAAGGCTTCATGAACATACATTGCAATCATTCTCCAATAAAGTAAGTGTTTTGCTATTAGTATTATTATACAACACATTACTACCGATTGTCAACATGTTACTGCCAACTATCAACACTAAGCCTTCAATTTAAGCAGTCTCAACACTTACTCATTTTATAAAACTTACAAAAACTTTAATGAACATTATGCAAAAGCGATCCTACGCTGTTACTGGGTAGGTGTCCATGATGAGCAGAAACAGCCCCGCAAAACACATCCTGTTGAACTTGATATCATACTTTTTCCAAGAGCACCACACATATTAATAATGTAACAATACAGCACAGACACGTTACCCAACTGATATAACAACACAATAAACACAATAGGGAGTGAAATATGAAGAAAAGACTCATAGCAGGAATATTCATAGCAACGCTAGCACTAGCAGGATGCCAAAGCAATGAAATAACACTAACAGAATCCCAAGAAAACAGAATAAGAGAAATAGTGCGTGATGAACTATATAAAACAGGCCAACTGCCAGAAATTATAGAAGAAACAGCAGAAGAACAAGAAAAAGCAAAAGAAGAGAGGCTAAGAATAGTCAAAGAAGCCGCACAAGATATACAATAAACAAGTGAGACCCGACAATTGTTTTTGTCGGGTCTCACTTATATGCAAAACACTATCAAACATCCCGTATCTCATCTAACTTAATTACAGTGAAACTACTATCTTTATTGTCATCATAGACCACTCTAGAACCACATATCCTATACTTACTACTTGGATTAGTAAGAATCTCATATTCACCTGCACCCCACGCACTTACATTTGCTGGTGACGATCCAGACCTCTGAACTATCTCTAAAATGATACCCTTGCCAAAACGCCTTGAAATACCAACATCAACAGAAGCCGACTCAGGAATATTCTGCAACCTTGAATTGGAACTAACAAACGCCCCATCAAACTCACCACGATTAAGTCGCTCCATATAATCAGAACCACTTACCGACTCATCAATACCTAACAGATCCTTAATCTCACTCTGTGATGTCCCCCTATAAGCCAAAACAGGCTCAGGCAAAAGAGGCGACTTACTAAGAGCACTTTTAAAATTTAATAAATAACTGTTCGCAAAATCACTCATATGATTATCCAACAACTTACTATGACTATCCCAGTCACTATCATCAAGATCATTCTCAAAACTATCTATATCACTAACACCATACAATAGACCCCTGACATCATCCATAGACCTATACCCCGCCGCATACTGAACAACTCTAGAGCCACTACTCGTAGAAAACGATACCGCCTCCTGCTCATCAACTGTTAAAAGTTTATTCCATTTTTCTGACATATCCACAAGCGCATGTTTCATCCCCTCTCGACTCTGAACATCAGTGCTGTATGACGATAAAAACCTTTCATCATTATCATCATGAAAATTACTAAAACTTCTATAACCATCTTCCACCAAAACCGCTATATGTGACTGGTCTAAACTTTTAGATATATCATTTACCTTAAAGTCAGGGTCGTTAATTTTTGAATAAACATCTTGAAGTATCTTCCTCTCAGGGTTTTGTAACATACGTCTTTTTAACTCCAACCTACCCTGTGCTGTTGAATAATAGTAAATCTCAGCATCGTTCCCCGAATAAACTGAATTATGCGTATGCTTATTCACAATACTATGATGAGCATACTGTGCTGACATAACAGCAGACTTAACACTATCTGACTGATCATTTGTATTATCACTGTCTCTACTTATAGAAGTTTTACTAATTTTAGGGAATAGACTATACTTCACACCAGACTTCATCTCAGCATACTGCTCAGCCTCCTTTCTAGTCTCAGAGTGCTCAGACGGTGACCCAAACCGACAAGGCAGTTCCGAAGCAGTACATACCCCCACATTGCCTTCATCATTAACATGAAACTTAGCCATCTTACTCCCCTAATAATCACATACCATATATACTTGTTTCTATATAGACCCACTTACCTTATTTCCAAAAACACTTACACAATCGTCAGACCTTATAACAATCTTATGACAAAACAACGGAACTGACACTAATAGTCACAAGTGTCAGTTCCGCCTTAACTTACAGAAACCTTATTAACTTATATAAACCTTATACAAAAGATCAACGATAATTAGGTTTCACGAACCGAATCTTCCCAGCATCCCAAACACGCTCAATCCCGTTCAACTCAGCCAACTCACGTTCAGTCATTTTAGAGTCAAACTTTAACAAAGGGTCACTCTCAAAACGTTTCTTCCGGTAGGCAAACTTATGTGCCCTCTCATTATCAACCACATAAGAATAATCAGGTTTCAGTAACTTATCCTCAACCCAACCAGTGCTGCGATACAGGCCACCATCACTAAAAGTAAGATCAGCGAAAGTTACCAACTCACCATATTCAAAAAACTTCTCAAAATAACACACAATTTTAGAGTGACCGCCAACAACAGTGACAGAAGTAGCATAACGAGACAAAACAAAATTGTTTTTATCTTTAGTGAAAGCCGCTAACGCCACCACTTCACCATCATGCACCAACCCAACATAATGAGAAGCCCCAACAAACCCTTGAATATGGTTCTCATTTAAAAAACTTTTAGCAACATGAGATTTCACCTGAACCACTTCACAGTTCCGAGCAAAAATCCGTGCCTTATCAGAAACACCAAGAACATGCTTAATGTGTGACTCAACAATAGAGCGCTTATTAACCCAATCATCTTCCCAGACTTGCAATAAGCGATAACCAGCATTTTTAGCATTCTCAAACTTCTCAAAATGACTCAACCGGCCAACAAAACGCTCCTGATGCCAATAAGTCCCGTTAAATTCAATAGCAACTTTCTTAGACTCAACCACAATGTCAAGTTCTTTACCTTTCAAAATTTTTCTATCATTTCTTGAAATAGCAAACCCTAATGACTCAACAAAACCAGCAACCTCCTCCTCACGTTTAGAAGTGCCATTCATAGAGCACTTAGAACAGCCATCCTTGCCTGATAAATGACCATTTAGTGTTTGTTCAAAATCGACACTATGAGTTTTACAAGTAATAGTTATCTTAGCCGGATACAAAATCGTAAAGTCAGTTTTAGAATAGTCATATCGTCCATCTTTATTGACATTTTTAATTAAAGTATCAAGTTTGTCACCTACCCGCCGAGAAAAATGGTTACATGATGGACAACCATTCGCACCCCTTAAATGTGTATTGATAGACTGAACAAAAGACTTCCCATGTTCAATGCAAAATAACTCTACCTTTGAGTGCATGTTCTTAATCCCAATAACTTTGTCATACTTGAATTTCCCCACCCCAAAGCAATCTTTTGACTTTTTGATAAATTTGGATAAAGTTATAGGTGATTGACCATTGCATTCTGGACAGCCATTGAGACCTTTCAAATGTGCTTGCGGAAGTTGCGAGAATACAAGATCATGTTCAACACACTTTGGCTTCAATTTTATTTTTTCATTATAGTGTAAACAAGTATCAGAGTAATCAATTTT
>NW_027184144.1:0-31300 GCF_963966145.1 Tenebrio molitor | reverse complement strand
CTTGGGTTTGGGTGCTTTGGGTTTTTTAGTCGGACCAGCCTTGTTAGATTTCTTCGCTTTGGAAGGCGATCGGGGTTTCGGGGCGGCTCTAGTTTTCTTTTCTGCCGAGGAGGCGGCCGATTTCTTGGCTTTCGCTGCGGCGGCGGAGGCAGCGACGGCGCTCTTCTTTTCGGCAGCAGTCTTCTTCGCTTTGGGGGAGGCTTGTTTTTTGGCTGTCTTCGAGGAAGCCTTGTCGGAAGTCGTCGCGACGGCGGTACGTTTGGCGGATGATTTTTTCGTCTTGGATGCGGCGGACGAAGCGGGTTTCCTCTTGTCGGAGGCGGAGGCGACTTTGGCACCACCGGAGGTGGACGAGGCGAGCTTGAACGAACCCGACGCGCCCTTACCTTTCGTCTGAACCAGAGATCCCGACGCCACGGCGCCTTTCAGATATTTCTTGATGAAAGGGGCGACCTTTTCGGCGTCGACTTTGTAATTTGCGGCGACGAACTTCTTGATGGCCTGAAGAGACGATCCTCCGCGTTCCTTGAGTCCCTTGATGGCGTTGTTTACCATCTCGGATGTCGGAGGATGGGACGGTTTCGCCCTGGGATTTTTCGCTTTTTTCTCTTTCTTCGCGTGGGATTGAGGGGTGGCAGCGGAACCGGTGGTGACCGATGATGCTGTTTGATTTTCGACGTCGGCCATCTTTCACGTTAAAACGTTAAAAGTTAATAATAATTATTGAAAAAACACTTGCTCACACACGTACACTTCGAGCACCTCGTGAACGAGAATTGAACAAAAAAATTTTCTAAGTCTTTATAAAATAGTCGCCACTGCGGACGGAAGACTGAACGCGCACCGCGTCCGCCGTCGAAGAAATTGCAGGCCTCGGAATCGTTGCCCGCGTGATGGCATCGTCCTCTTTCCTCGATCACCATCGCCACCGTGTGATCAAGCTGGCCGAACTCGGTTTCCGAAGTTTCCCTGGAGATAGCGAAGTTCGTCTCGGAACGTCGGTGGGTTTCGAATCAGGTACACGCCCCTCCAACCACCAGCCCTAAATCCGGGTCGTCACGGTTTCGATTCGGGACCGACGGTTTACGTCGGCGGTGCGGGGTAGACGCGTCGATTCCGGGAATCCATATTTCGTTCGCCGAAATATTGGTCCATCTCTTCCCGGAATACCGCGCCACCTTCTCGATTTTACGACATCTTCGCGTCGCCAAACGCTTCCGAAACGGTCGAAGCACAGAAAGGACCTGGTGTTCGAACCGAGGCAATTCCGACAACAGGATGCCGCGAACCGCCTCTCCGACGTTCAGGTCGATCGTTTTCGGCGGAAGTTGAAACGGGACGAGTCGACGACGGGTCCCGTTGCCGTCCGGACCCTTCGGGACGGCCGAAAGTCCGTCGAGAGGATCATCCGAAAGGAGACGGTCTTCATCGTCCGACCGATGCCGCACCTACGAGTTTTCCGATATTTTCTTCGACGGATCTTCAGGTTTTCTTCCTTTCTTCCGTCTTTCTCTCTTCGTAATTTCGTGTCCGACCTGCGTCGTCCGAAGTCGGGGTGAAGATCGAAGAAAAAACGCCAAAAATAACAACTCGTCAGCCACGCACACCGCGTTCGAATGTCTAACGGTCCAACTTGGATTTTCGAAGATCGCCGAATCCGAGGGACGATAAATAATAATAATAATAATAATAATGGTAATAAATAATAATGTTAATAATAATAATAATGATATGATGATTATAACGATAATTATTATAGATAGGTAAATAGAAACACAGGTCTCCTCTCGAAAATCGGAACTTCCTGATATTACTTACATATTTCGGTCGATCCAAATGTGGGAATCTCGTCGTCGTCGGAGCAAGCAGCGCGGTAGGTGGGGTGAAATTCTGGATTTTCCACCGCCGCCGGCGGTCGAAAAATGTGCGACGCGGGAGATCGCCAGTCCGTCTAGTAGTCTCTCTTGTCGTTAGAGCGTGACGTGGTGGTTGTTGTGGGATTTCCCGTTAGTTCGGTCCGACGTCGGTCGTCAGAGGGTAAGTGCATACGGAAACGAAACGCATCGCGTTTTGATGTTCATATTCGTGCATCGGAATGTTAAAAGCAATATATTTTACACCAACGATCACACCTAAACACCACGGCAACGGCCATACCACGTTGAAAAGCACCGGTTCTCGTCCGATCACCGAAGTTAAGCAACGTCGGGCGCGGTCAGTACTTGGATGGGTGACCGCTTGGGAACACCGCGTGCCGTTGCCCCCCAACACTTTTTGTTTTTTTTTGAAATCCATAGCAACCACCGAACCGATTTGTTTTTCGTGCAGGTATTCGGAAACATGCACAGACCCGTATAATGTAGATTCATAGCTTTAAGTACTAGATAATTAAGAAAACAATTTTTTTTGTCGATTAATTGTAAACAATTGCAGAATAAAAACTCGTCAAACGGTAAAGGTTGTCGTTCGATCACCGAAGGTAAGCCACGCGGGCAGCGGTCAGCACTTGGACGGGTGACCGGTTCATTATATTCCTTCCGTGAGTTTAACAAAGATAACATATGCAAATGTCGTAAGTGCGACGAGGAAGACGGCGATCTTTTAATGTAAAAAAAATATATATTAGGTTACGCGTACATGCCACTTTGACTGCTGCTTTATTTTTTTGGTTTTTAAATAATTAGAGATCTGAATTCAACATATCAGTTCTATGTTATAATGGACAGACAATGTTGTATTCTTGGCCCCTAACACGTTAAGACCAACATAAAAACTAGAATAACTTACCATTCGTTAAACGTTAAACAATTTCGAACCACGTTTTTTTGAGCTCGAACAAACTCATAACACAACACTCATTTATTAGTCACTGGACCATTGTAAAACGAGAAGAGAGAAAAACCATGCGAAACTATTTTTAAAACGAAGAGAATAAAGGTTTTAAATGGTAGGGCTGTATGACAGACTTGTCAATTATCGTGGGGGGTACGGCTGAGATTTATGACGAAATCGAGCGGCGCCGGCGGTCGGTCACTTTCACGAAAGAGGTCTAAACACGGGTCGTTTACGATACCCTCTGGTTACTAGAAAAGTTCTAGACAGATGTTTGTCGGCTTTTCGAGGTATTTATTTGTGAGTCCAAAGACTCAATGGAGTAATATCGGACTGAAATTCCAAGATTTTGCTGTGTAATCCAAAAAACTATGTTCCTCGTAACATTTAACGATGTGTTAATTCAACTATTATTTTAATTTTTCGTATACGTATTTATACTAAAAAGTACAGCGCTTCCAACAGTGAATTGTGAATTGAAAATGTTTCAAAGAAAGATCGATAGTTTTGAAAAAAATTACATATTAATAAATTTAGATAGATTTAGAAGTATACATTGCACTTACTTTTCAAAATTATTGTACTTCTGATTTGGTTGAAATAACATAATATGTAGCAGTCATAGTCTTGTGTACATTGCAGTCGCGGCTGGTGTTGGGTAAAACCTTTATTTTTTAGGGGGTCATTACCCAAATGACCTCATGGACCAGCCGTTCCTGTTAGGTTTTATATATCAAATTGATTCGTCTGTCTTTTTCATCATGCCTTCGAAAAGCGAGCTCCTGTTTCGCCAAAGTAACTGTGACGTCAATTAAATACGATAATAAAATTCGGTTTTTCCGAACTTATTGTGAGTGAGAGCAGTGAGAGCATCTTCTTTTCGTATCCCACCTCCACCCGGCGGCAGTAGTGCAGTGCTTATCAACATAATTACCGGCGTCTCGCCTCCACATTTTGACTTTTTTGTGTTTTATGTGTTCTCTAAGTCCAAAATTTTTAAATTTTTAAAAAGAGATTGCGGTACTATTCCTGTTGCTGAAATTATAATAATATATTTATTAATTTTTGTATTATATGTCTGTGTTATATTGTGTGAATTTGGAACAGCTATATCTAAAAGATATGCTTGCTTTTGTTGTTTATTTAAAATAATAATGTCTGGTCTGTTATGCTGAATGTGAATGTCAGTTAAAACTGTGCGATCAAAATATAATTTGTAATTGTCATTTTCTAAACAACTTTCTGGTTTATAAATGTAATGTGGTTGTGTATCCTTTAATAAATTGAATTTAACTGCTAAATTCATGTGTATAATTTTTGCGAATATATCATGACGTTTTTTATATTCGCTGTGAGCCAAAACGGTGCAAGATCTTGTATTGCAAATATAAAACCCTCAGCTCTTTAAAATATCTCCCATGTAAAGACTTTTGTTTTATATTTGCTATAGTGTCATATCACGAGCTCTATTGAGAAAATAATTTTTTAGTGAAGCAATTTGATTGTGTTGTAGAATTTCTAGATTTGAAAAACCCCTACCACCATTTTCGCGTGGTAAATTAAATCTTTCAACAGCAGATTTGGGGTGATGTTTACAAAATTTTGTAAAGAGAACTCTAGTTTGAATATTTATATTCTTTAAATTAGTTTTGGACCATTTTATAACACCAAAAGAATAGATTTAATTTGATTTGATTGATTAATACCTAAATATTTATAAAATTCTCCTTTATTTAAATTTTTAATGATTTCTCCTTCTTTAGTTATATATTCTAAATTTTCGTAATGACCACGACATATTGATTGATTTTCAGTTATTGTTAAGTTTTATGTCATCCATATAAAGAAGGTGATTTAATTTAATATTAATTTTATAAATTTTAAGAATTTTAATTAACCATGAATGTGGTACTGAATCATAGGCTTTTTTGTAGTCTATGAATTGTTGTTGCATTATTTTCCAAACGTTTGAGACTTAAAATATTCGTCAAATGTTCTTCTTTTTTTAAATCAGAATACCCCTGACAAATCCGAACATTTTGTTTTGCGGTAGATAAAAGTAAACATGGGCCAAGACAGAATATTAATATTCGGTGTGGAATTTTCCTGCGTTCTTGTTCATTTCTATCGAAGTGCTCACGAAAAGTTGTGAATATCAACACTTTGTAATTGTCGTAGTGAAAAATAAAAAAGATAGCTATGGGGCACAACTTATTTCGCACTTCATTAGAAAAGTAACAGTATTAAAATAAAAAAAATATTTTTCTAAATTTCGAACGTTAGGTCTATCCTGACCAGCCGCCAATTAGTGGTATTATTTTATTTTTTGCTGTTTTCCACAATAGTTATTTTTATATTAAATCATTGATTCAAAAAATTGAAATTAAAAATTCAAATTTTTGAAGGAACTCTGAAGTTTCAATGCAGTGACCATGTTGCTAGGTAACTAATAAAAAACAGTGCGTGAAATGAAAAACAGAAATAGTCGTATGCGTTTTGTATGGTTTCTATGGTTTCGATCTTACTAACAATGCAATGAAAATGACCCACTTCAGGCACAGATAACTATGCGTGAATTTCAATTTTTTGAATCAATTATATAAAAACAAAATTGATTTGGCGGCCGCTACACAAAAGTGGTGGGAGGCGAGAACCTGTTTCCGCCGGTCAATTTTAAAATTAATAAATTTTCCCTGGATACGTATTCGACTTATCCGGTACGAGTTATTTTTAAATTAACTTAATGGCCCGTTGCTCTTGTTCTTTTTACATTGAATATGCGATGTTTTGGCATCGTTAGCAATAGTACAATACTCACGCATTTTTAATCTAAAATTAACAAAACTTGAATGGATCGGGATTATCACACTTCTGAATTGAAGTTTTCATTCGTTTAAAATATAATTGATAGTAATACGTAATGCGGATTGCCTAAACGTTGCTTCCATCACGTCAACATCACACATTCACGTTCGCCCGTAGAAATGGCGTGATGCACACGAAATCGATCCAAAAAGGCTCATAATATTTGTGTCACGCGAATCTACGTCGAAAACTAGAAAAAAAAAAAATTCAATTCGAATTTCAATAATCGAAACGATGCGTCGTCGATACTAAACGTAGGTAGTAACTAAAGTGTGATCGGGTGCGATAAAAGTGTCCGTCAATAATCATCATCCGACAATCATTTAATAGACGAACGCTAATTTTTGGCACTCACTCGGACGACAGAACCAGTCCAGACGGAAACCGGGGCGCGGGGTGGGTGGGTGGTTGTATGTCCGTGAATCTGTCCGGCGCGCGTCAACATTTCAGTTATCGTCGCGAGAGTTAAAACGAAAGGTGGTTAGTGTGAAAGTGACGTTTTTTCGTGGAGACACGTTACGAAGGGTGAGTACCTAATATAATATAAAACCAACCGAAAACCCACAATAGTGCCCCGGTTTATTATCGTGAATAGGTGTTTGGTAAATATTTTCTGTATTCCAACTAGCAAGTCTTTTATCAAAAAACTCCGGCAACATGGCTATTGTGGTATTGTTGATACCACCTAACTGAAGAACTTAGTTAATAACTAAGTCGACGATTTTATCGGGAAATTGAACGGAGAAACAAAAATAGCTCTTAGCGACAGTTGCCTGAAGTCGCAAATAACGGCGATTGACGAAATCACGTTTTTTTTATTTTAATTCCAATGAACAATACACAGGGTCACAATTATCTGTTATGTATTCTATAATGTTTTGCAAAGTAAATAATGTGAGTTGTCATGCGTAATATTAATTAGCTAAGTAATTTTTGCAAGTATTTTATGTCAGATATGCAATGTATAATAACGTAATGTTGCAAAGTATTTTAATTTTTATGCTAGGTAGAGATAATAACTCGACAATAACTCTTCTCTAATGAAAAAAAAAATAGAAAATGATTTAGGAACATAAAAAATCTCATTAAAACAGGAACAATTGAAATTAAAATAAACATAACATTCTGTACTAAAGTACAGTTTTGTTCACTCCTTTTTTCAAAGTCTTCTGTCCTCTCATTTGCACATACTGCTATTCCAAAACAGTGAAATTGTCTGTTTCAGGGAATCCTTAACGTTCCTTGCTAATGTCAACAACGTTTTCGATGAAACAAAGAGTCGGAAAAATGTCGGCTCATTGTATTCAATAACATACGCGACTACAAAACCATCTGTATCATTTGTAGGAATCGCGGTTTTTTCGATGAGAATTCGTTCTAATTTTTTCTTTCTTAAAAAAGCTAAGTAATTTTAATTTCACTAAAGATGAACATTTAGGCTATATGCTGGGTAATGCAAATCCATCAACCATCAACTAGGTTGTTCAGCAGATGTACGATTGTTTATTTGATTTCTTCTTCCGAAGAGTTGTATTCTGGCAAAATAGAAATTTATTCATAACATAACCTCAATCAACTAAATTATTTCGAATACAATAACCACATAACTACAAGTTGGATAGGCATGGGTGCAAAATACCGATAATGCATGAAACCTAATAATAATAATAATGACATAATAAAAGTTAATTAAAAATCGCTGTTTCACGTCTTTTTCTTTTTTGTTCGAGAGTTTTTGTGGTTCTGAAAAGAACCGTTTATAAATGTGTCGAAAACGAAAAACATCTATTTCGAACTGGTGTACTTGGTGACGGCTTTGGTACCTTCGGAGACGGCGTGCTTGGCCAACTCACCGGGCAACAACAGACGCACGGCAGTTTGAATTTCTCTGCTGGTGATCGTCGAACGTTTGTTGTAGTGTGCCAGACGGGAAGCTTCAGCGGCGATACGTTCGAAGATGTCGTTCACGAAACTGTTCATTATGCTCATAGCCTTACTAGAGATACCGGTGTCGGGATGGACTTGTTTCAACACCTTGTAGATGTAGATGGCATAGCTCTCCTTCCTCCTGCGCTTCTTTTTTTTGTCGCTCTTGGAAATGTTCTTCTGAGCTTTCCCGGCCTTCTTGGCTGCCTTACCACTTGTCTTCGGCGGCATTTTTCAATTCAATTCGATTCAACAAACTCGCGAACTGCTCTGACTCGTGTGCGTGCGTTACGAAAGCCGAAAGGCTGTCTGACTAAGAGTGTGCAGGTCATGGACCTATTTACTCTAATCGGAAACAATGGTGAGTTGCATAGTTGGCAAAACACTGGTTGTGACCGATGTCAATTTGGTCAACCCACGTTAACTGTAGAAATCGGCACGGCTTTGCGAGATTTACCTACAGGGGACCGTGGGCATGGGTGTTCGACGATTGTACAAGGTCTAGCGTGACTGATTACAACCGTCAATAGGAGTTTTGCCTGTTGACAGTGGCCGGCGTGGCTGATTCAACAAGGCAGTCAGGGGAACTAGGTTCGATAACATACACACTAAGCCTATCTAAAACTTAAATCTAGCTTATTGTTAATATATTTACCACACCTTGCCTCTCGCAGCCAGCATGGGGGTGTATCCTGAAACATAGAGTGTGTGCGGGGCACACTGATTAGTGTTTTTTGGCTACCTCTTTGGGTAGGCAATTTTTTACTAGTGTTTTGCAGTAAATTATCGGAGTGAGTTCAAAATCATTATCAGCTTCGGGATGAAGTTGACAAAGTGCTGGACCGCTTCCAGTCCATTTTTTGCGGTACCTAAAGCGGTGACCGTTTCGTTGAGGGCGGCACTCAGGCCGTCGAATTTTCCAGTTGATGCGGAAGTCGCGGATGACGCGGGATTTGCGGACGTCGCGGCTTGTGCGAACGATTTGCTGGCTTTGATTGCCGTTGAACTGGGCGCGATTTTCGTTGTCGCGGTTTTGTCTTCGGTTCGCACCGAATCTACCTTATGTGTTGTTTCCGAGTTCGGTTTCGATTTTTGTGGGCGGGGCCTCGGTGTCGCCGTTTTCGGACGTGGAAATTTGCAGCAGCCGCGGTAGCTAGCTGTGTGATCTCCTCCGCAATTGGCGCAATTTGCTGGGGTTTCTTTCGTCTTTTCACACGATTTGGACGGGTGGTCTTTGCCACATTTTACGCAACGCGGCGCGGCGCGGCAGTTTCTCTGCGAGTGATGGAACCACTGACAGTTGTGGCACTGGCTCACCCAGCCGCTTCTTCGTGGTTTCTCAACGTTCACGGTGAGATAACACACGGTTTGGAGATCGAAGATTTTCTTCTCCGAGGGGGGAAGCTCCACAAGGACAAGTGGCAGCTCTTTCTTTGAAATGAGACGACGCATTCGGTGTACGGCGATCGGGTGAAAGCCCTGGGCTTGGAGATCTTCGGTGATCTCCTCGACAGAGATTTCTCTGGGTACCGGTTTCAGTACCACACGGATTGATTTCTCGCTCTCTAAAGTGAACGTGTGGAACGGCACACGGTGCTTCTCTAGTAGACGGGTCGCGGCGCGGAAATGGTCAACTCCCGACAAGGTGACTCGGATTCCTTCGGCGCATTGTTTCGCTTTCGTGAACTGGATTCGCGAATTGGACAGGAGTTTCGACACTTCTGTCCATCTTCCCGAGTCGCGGATGATCACCGGCGGAGTTCGGGGCCTCTTTACCGGTTCGGGGGCCCCAGCTTGGGGCTGGCGTTGGGGGGGTTTCAGCATTTCTGATGATTCTCTCCAGGATGGTCCTGCAGGGGAATCACCACTTACCTGCTCGTCGTCGTCGGAGTTCGGGATCGGGCTGGACCGGTCCTTTCGCTTCCGTTTGATCGGGACTCTTGCGAATCCCTCCTCGTCGGGTGGGGTTTCCAGCGCTGGGGGCTCAGGGGAGGGTACTTGCTCCTCGGTCTGGGCCTCCATTGCGGTGTCTTCTTCTTCTTCCTCGTTCTGGGAAGGGTGTGCGATTTTCGAAATCATCTCTGCTTGGGCTTGAGAGACGGCGATCCCTCCTTTTTCAAGCGTGATCTCAATCGCTTGCGCGAGGACGCGAAGTTCCTCCGCTGCGATTCCTTTGAGGTCTGTGACCCACTGCTCCGTGGATTTCTTGGCTTTCTTCTTTTTTCCCATCGCTAGCTGTGTGGGAAGTTTTCACTGACAGCACCGATAAACGGCGTATTTCCGATTGACAACACCGAACAGAAAACGGTCACCACCAATTTCACATCTGAGCTGTGCTCAGCGCGGACGGACGACTAAACTCTCACAGGCTCAATCGACTGCACCACACAAACAACACAGAAACATACATCCGTCTCTCACCAATGCAAGATTCGGACTCGTGCGTGCGTTATAATAAATAATAATTTGTCTGACCTTTAGGAGTGCGAGTCCGGGACTCATCTTTCTCCGATCTGAATAGCAGGCGCCTACACATTGATTGGTAGGGCTGATCAACAGACTTGTCAAGTATCGGGTTACCGTACCCCCTAGCTGATCGGCCTCCAGTTGCGAATCCAGCAGGTCGGGAGTACGGTGGGGAAAAATTTTGAGAAATACAAAAAAACGCGCGCGAGTGGGGGGGTGCGGCTGTGGACCGACTTTAGACGTCGACGGAATGCTCCCGCTTGTGCGTTACAACGAGGTCAAAAAACCACAAGTAAAAAACCCCTCGTCGGAGCCGAAGAAGAAATGGGGGAACGCTCGAGAAAATCGATATAGAAGAAACTATAAAAATTAACCCGGTTTGAAATACGCATTACCTGGTCCTCTGGAACTGGAGTCGGCCCTGGCATGGAATCTGAAACATACTCGGAAATGGTTGGTTATTAATTGTTACAGAGCTGCGCTTGTCCGCGGAGATCTGCAGTAAAAACATCGGAAAAACTTCGCGAGTGACAGGAAGTGGTGATGTCACTTCAGTCCTGTCGGAGGAGCACACATTTTGGCCGCGGATAGCGGTATGCTACATTTTCGTCGTAGTTGACGGCTTCGCGCACGAGGGGGTTTGGGTGGTTAGCCGCATTCTCAAAGAATTTCCCTGCAACATCTTGCCGGAACTCCCTGATGGTGGGAAGATTTGCTTCCCGATGGAGTTGAGCGTTTCTGACGAACCACGGCGCGTTGAAGGCGGCCCGGAGGAATTTGTTCTGTACGACTTGCAGTTTCTGGAGTTGCGTGTGAGCCACGTTACCCCAGACCGCGACGCTGTACATCATTGCCGGTCTGATTATCGTTCGGTAGATCGTTATTTTGTTCTTTGTGGACAGCTTGCTTCGCCGGCAAACCAGCGAATTAAGCTTTCCACGAACAGCCTGGGCGCGAGTTTTCGCGTGCTCGACTTGAGCGTTGAATCGGAGGTGATTGTCGAATTTGATTCCGAGATATTTGACCTCGGTTTTCCACGGGATGACGCGGTTGAACATGACAATTCGGCCGGCCGGGCGGTGAAGCCGCCGGGTGAACAGTATCGCACTGCTCTTTTCTGGATTTACGTCGATTCGCCATAGGCGGAACCACGCTTCCAGACTTTCAACAGCGTTTTGGAGCCGTTGCGTCGCGAGTTCGGGAGACCCCGAGCGCGTGAGGATTGCAGTGTCGTCTGCATACAACGCGAGTTTTGTTCCGTCGGGTTTGGGGATGTCGGCAGTGAAAATTGCGTACAAGGTCGGCGAGAGCACCGAACCTTGTGGGACGCCTGCTTCGATTGCGCGTTCCGTCGAGAGTGCGTGTCCGATTTTCGCGTGAAAAACGCGGTTTTGGAGGAACGAATTGATGAGTTTGACCATCGCCAGCGGCAGGCCTGCCGTGTGGAGCTTATAAACAAGTCCATCGTGCCAGACGGTGTCGAAGGCTTTGGCCACGTCGAGAAAGATCGCGCCGGTTGATTTGTTTTGATTCATACCGTGAGATATGAATTCGGTGACATGAATTAATTGGTCCGCGGTGGAGTGTTTGGGGCGGAACCCGAATTGCTCGTCAGGGATCGCGGCGTTGTCGTTAGCCATTCTGACCAGCCGGGTCAGAATAACCTTTTCGACGATTTTACCGACGTTCGAGAGAAGACTGATGGGGCGATAATTTTGCGGAAATTTCGGATCTTTCCCGGGCTTGGGGATAAAAATCACGTTTGCTCTTTTCCATCGGGACGGAAAATGGCAGAGTCGCAGGCTGGCGTTGATAATTGCGGTCAAAGCGACGACAACTTTGTCCGGCAGTAATTTCAACGCGGTGTTGGGGATGTGGTCTGGTCCGGGTGCTTTTTTCACCTTTAGTGATCCGATGATTTCGCGGACCTCTTCCGGTGAGGTGGGTGTAATGGGGGTGTCGTTCGGTTCCGAAAGAATTTCGAAAATTTCGTGCTCGACTTCCTCGATGTGATCGAGGTCGGCGTCGGCGATGTTCGGTCTGCACTGCAGTTCCAAACTGTCAGCGAACGTTTCCGCTTTTTCGTCATCCGAGAAAACGAGTCCGCGCGTACCGTGAATCGGTGGTAGCGGCTTTTTGCTTGAACGGAGCGCTTTCGTCATTCTCCAGATCGAGTTGTCCTCCGCGGTGAGGGATTTGAGTTTTCTTTCCCACCGATCACTGCGGTGATCGATGAGCGCGAATTTAACTTCGTTGCCGAGGCGGTTTGCTTCCGTCCTGTCAGCGGCGCTGCCAGTTCGATAGGCTTGGCGCCTGGCGAGATTTTTTGCGCGAATTAAATCGACGATCCATTGCGGCAAATTTTCTTTTTTCTGCGGCTCGACGCGAGTTCGAGTTGAGTCGGACATGGCGGTTTTGATTTTGTCCTCGAAAGCGCCGGCTGCACTCTCGAGGTCTGCGACCGATTCGATGCGGGGAACCGGACCGAAATCTGTTTCGAGGATTTCCGCGAAGCGGGGCCAATTCGTGATTTGAACGGTTGCGTTTCTGTTCGCGTCGTTTGCTTCGTCACCGATGTGCATCAGCACGGGCAAATGGTCGGAGTCTAGTGCCTGAGAGGCATGTAGACGAGTTTGAAATGGCACGTTTTTTAACAGCGCGATATCGAGCGTGTCGGCGTGAAAGTCGCGAGCGTCGTAATATGTTGGCTCCGGGGGAGCCTCAATTAGGATGTCGATGTTGTCCGCGTGTTCGATTAAAATTCGACCGTTGCGATTCGCTCTTCGACTGCCCCAGGCCTCGTGTTTGGCGTTGAAGTCGCCCGCGGCGATGACCGAGGTGCCGGAATCTAAAATTTCGTTGATGTCGTTTTCCCGGAGCAAGAGTCGCGGGGGGTGGTAACACGAAATGATCGTCAATGGACCGTTCGCGGTCGCGATTGTCACGGCGGTGGCCTCCAGGTTCTGGAGAACGGGAAGCGCGATCTGATGGTGGCGAATTCCACGGCGGACGTAAATTGCTGTTCCTCCTCCAGGACCGCGAGTGCGGTCGCTGCGATAAAGTTCGAAGCCCCGAATGTTGGGGTCTGGGGTGCCGGGTTGCAGTTTGGTCTCGCTGACCAGCAACGCGTCGAGTTCATGATCGTCTGCGAAGACTTCCAGCTCGTTGCGGGAGCTTCGCAGACCGCGAGCATTATGGAATGCGATCTGCAGCGACCTAACACTTGACTGTTGTACTGTCATTAACAGTCGAGAAGAATTTTCGGGATGATCGCGAGCACGTTTTGGAGGATCTCCTCCTTCGTGTTCGATGTCTGAATTGCTTTCAGGATTTCGGTCAGGGCTTTACCGATCGCGGGGGGCTGCTTGGGGGTGGCCTGCGGGGGGGCTGGGGGCGCGGTCTTTTTTGACGAGGCTGCGTCCGCGAAGCTTTTCGACGCGTTGTCGTTGGTCGCGGTTTTGGTCGCGGGGGTGGTTTTTGGGGCTGAGGGCCTGACGGGGGCTGCGGGGGTGGCGGATTGTTTCGCGGAGGCCGCGGCGGGTTTCTGTTGCGGTTTGGGTGCCGCTGATCCTGAAGATTTTTTGGCCTGGGGGCCCCTGGGGAACCTGGGGCATCCCCGATAGCTCGCGGTGTGGGCACCGCCGCAATTCGCGCATTTTGCCGCGTCGTCATTTGTTTTTTCGCACGAGTGAGTATCGTGACTTTCACCGCATTTCACGCACTTCGGAAGTGCGTGACAGTGTCGCTGTGAATGGTGGAACCGTTGACAGCGGTGGCATTGGCTTGGGGCCCCCTTTTTGTGGGGCCGCTCGACCGTGACCGACAGGTGGCACACGGCTTTGAGTTCGAAAATCGCGCCCTTGTCCTTGGGGACCTCGACGAGGACCAGGGGCAGAGGTTTTTTCGACCTGGAGGAGGTCATTCTGGTCACCTTGATCGGTGCCAGGCCCTGTTCCTCCAGGTCAGCTCGCACGTCGTCGATGGCGATCTCGCACGGAACCGTCCGCAAGACGGCTCTGAGAGTTTTTTGCTCGGGGAGAGCGAACGAGTGGTACGGCACTTTCCTCTCCTCGAGTAGGCGAGTCAGTGCTCGGAAGTCGTCGACGGTGACGGTGTTCACGCGGATACCGTCGATGCATGTCTTCGCTTTTGAGAATTTGATTTGGCGCGTCGTCATCGCGCTCGAGACTGACGCCCATTTTGCCGCGTCGCGGATGATGATTGGCGGGATTTTGCTCTCCGCCGGAGGTTTGTTTTGCGCCACTTGTTTGGCGGGCGCGGGCCGATTGGGCTTGGCCTGAGGGGCCTGGGTGTTGGATTTTTTCGCCTTCTTTGGGACCTCCGCTGATGGAGGCCTGTGGCTGGGACCAGGTTCAACAGCCTGGTCCTCTAGGGACGCAACAGAGGGGCGGCGCTTTCGAGGTTTCCTACCTTTCACTTCCTGGAAAGGCTCCTCCATGTCCTGGTCTGCCGGGGGCTGGGTGGCTTCGAGGGGGGCTGAGGGTTGTACGATGACAACCTTCGGGGTCGCTGACATGGACACCAAGTCCTCGTTGCTCTCCTCGAGCTGTACGAGGCGGGCGTCGTTGAAAGCGCGGAGCTCGTCGACATCCTCCTTGAGGGCGCGGAGTTCCTTGACTCCCGCGTGAGCGCCGCGATTTGGGCACTCATGTGGGTCAGGACATCTTCGAGGGTGGGTTGGGTGGCGGGGGCCATCGTGGTCATCGTGGTCGAAGCGTTGGAAAATTCCGAGCACTTCACGCACTAAAGTTTGTGGTGCAAAAGCACGGGGTCGTTGAGGTGAGTTGACGAAAACGCCGATGAACGGCACTTCCGCCAATGAGGTCCTCGCTGCAGTGAATTATGTGGCCGAATGGCCGGGCTCGAGCGCAGCACTGCACATATATACGCAAACCGTGCGGACCAAGTACTGAACACTGGTCTCGGCACAGGAACGCTGCACAGCACAACTAACACCAAACAATCGCCTTGACGATCACTCAGAACACTCGACGAATCACGTCCGTCACTCACGAAAGAACTGCTCTGACTCGTGTGCGTGCGTTAACTTTGCACCACCACCTTTCTGATAGGTAGTGTGTTCACCAGAACCCCACCTGAAAACGGGCTCCCACCAATCGTCACGTCCTATTCTCCTATCACGGAGGCTATAAATTCGAAGCACAGCTACCAGCTTTTACAATCGACGAGTCCCGTCCGTCAGTTTTATTACTTCTCGTGGTGTCTAACGAACGAACTTAAAATGTCAGGTCGCGGTAAAGGAGGTAAAGTGAAGGGAAAAGCGAAATCCCGTTCGAGCCGTGCCGGTCTCCAGTTTCCGGTGGGTAGGATACATCGTCTTCTCAGAAAAGGAAATTACGCGGAACGCGTCGGTGCAGGAGCTCCCGTCTATTTGGCCGCCGTCATGGAGTACTTAGCCGCCGAAGTTCTAGAATTGGCAGGAAACGCTGCCCGTGACAACAAGAAGACACGTATTATACCGCGTCATCTGCAGCTGGCCATCAGAAACGACGAGGAATTGAACAAACTCCTGTCCGGAGTTACGATCGCCCAAGGCGGTGTCTTACCCAACATTCAGGCCGTACTTTTACCCAAAAAAACCGAGAAGAAACCTTAAACGAACGATCGATCCATCTCCGTGGCGAAAACTCAAAATATCGGCCCTTCTCAGGGCCACTATAGCTTTTTTTTTTCGTAAAATGACCGATGCATCTTTTCTTTTTGTATTATTATCATTTACGACTGCAATGCCAAAAGGAAAGCAAGGGGTGTTTACGATCTTGGTACATTTATCAGGTAGTCAGTTAGTAATAATTGTCCGTTGTTTCTCGAAAGAACATCATGTTTCTTTTTTTTCCTCTTATTTTTATTTTGTGGTTCTGAAAAGAACCGATTTTGTATTTCGTATTTTATTCTGGTTTTCTCGAACGGTGAAGAGCGCCAGGAAATTAACCTCCGAAACCGTAGAGGGTGCGTCCTTGACGTTTCAAAGCGTAGACGACGTCCATCGCTGTCACGGTTTTACGTTTGGCGTGTTCCGTGTAGGTGACGGCATCTCGGATGACATTTTCCAAGAACACTTTCAGGACTCCGCGAGTTTCTTCGTAGATCAAACCGGAAATACGTTTCACGCCGCCACGACGAGCCAATCTTCTGATAGCGGGTTTCGTGATGCCCTGGATGTTGTCACGCAGGACTTTGCGATGACGCTTCGCTCCTCCTTTTCCCAATCCTTTGCCTCCTTTACCGCGACCGGTCATCTTTTCAGATTATTTCAACTGACACAAAATACCTGCACACCTCGTCCCTAGGAAGTCAACTACCGCAAAATTTCAACTAACGGAGCCTTATATAGATTCAACGGTTCACCATCGACCAATCGACGAAGTCAGCCGTTGACTTTGTTCACGTATAAAAGTACAATTTAATATGGCGGAATTTTTAGTACCCGTTTACCTTTCGACGCGTGCACGTCTAACGATCGTCAGAGTCGATTTTAATAATTGTCAGTTTTGTTTTTCATTCGTTTCATTCGAAATGGCCAGGACCAAGCAGACCGCACGCAAGTCCACCGGAGGAAAAGCCCCCAGGAAACAACTGGCTACCAAAGCGGCCAGGAAAAGCGCTCCCGCCACTGGCGGCGTCAAGAAGCCCCACCGTTACAGACCTGGTACCGTGGCTCTGCGTGAGATCCGTCGTTACCAGAAAAGTACCGAGTTGCTCATCCGCAAGCTTCCCTTTCAACGTTTGGTGAGGGAGATCGCTCAGGATTTCAAAACCGATTTGCGCTTCCAAAGCTCCGCCGTGATGGCCCTCCAGGAAGCGAGCGAAGCTTACTTGGTCGGTCTGTTCGAGGACACGAATTTGTGCGCCATCCACGCCAAACGTGTAACCATCATGCCAAAGGACATCCAACTTGCCAGACGTATTCGGGGTGAACGCGCTTAAATTTTTCCACATCGTGTTTCGGAAGAACAACACGAAACACGAATTTTATAACAAAAAAATCGGTTCTTTTCAGAACCTCAAACTTTACAGGCAAAAAAAAAAATATATCGCCCTTCAACCGGAAATGAATAAAATAAAAATGTCAATAATCGGTCGGTCCTCTCGATTCGGGTTGGGTTGCGGTCGTTCGTAAAATTTTATTGCATCCTGTCATCACCTACCTGCCAGCTGATGCTATCTATTTTATTTGGTTTCGCCGTAAGGATAGTTTTATTTCTTTTTTTCGTCGTAGATTATCGTGTGGCCCTGAAAAGGGCCATTTGTGCGTGCCCCGTTGCCGGTAGTACGATGATGACGTCGGAACGAGGCACAGCCGAACGAACATGAGTCGAGTATCCATCCACGTTTCTCACTTTTTCCTCTTCGGCGAAGCGGCCTTTTTCACCTTGACAGGAATGGCTTTGGCTGTCTTGGGTTTGGGTGCTTTGGGTTTTTTAGTCGGACCAGCCTTGTTAGATTTCTTCGCTTTGGAAGGCGATCGGGGTTTCGGGGCGGCTCTAGTTTTCTTTTCTGCCGAGGAGGCGGCCGATTTCTTGGCTTTCGCTGCGGCGGCGGAGGCAGCGACGGCGCTCTTCTTTTCGGCAGCAGTCTTCTTCGCTTTGGGGGAGGCTTGTTTTTTGGCTGTCTTCGAGGAAGCCTTGTCGGAAGTCGTCGCGACGGCGGTACGTTTGGCGGATGATTTTTTCGTCTTGGATGCGGCGGACGAAGCGGGTTTCCTCTTGTCGGAGGCGGAGGCGACTTTGGCACCACCGGAGGTGGACGAGGCGAGCTTGAACGAACCCGACGCGCCCTTACCTTTCGTCTGAACCAGAGATCCCGACGCCACGGCGCCTTTCAGATATTTCTTGATGAAAGGGGCGACCTTTTCGGCGTCGACTTTGTAATTTGCGGCGACGAACTTCTTGATGGCCTGAAGAGACGATCCTCCGCGTTCCTTGAGTCCCTTGATGGCGTTGTTTACCATCTCGGATGTCGGAGGATGGGACGGTTTCGCCCTGGGATTTTTCGCTTTTTTCTCTTTCTTCGCGTGGGATTGAGGGGTGGCAGCGGAACCGGTGGTGACCGATGATGCTGTTTGATTTTCGACGTCGGCCATCTTTCACGTTAAAACGTTAAAAGTTAATAATAATTATTGAAAAAACACTTGCTCACACACGTACACTTCGAGCACCTCGTGAACGAGAATTGAACAAAAAAATTTTCTAAGTCTTTATAAAATAGTCGCCACTGCGGACGGAAGACTGAACGCGCACCGCGTCCGCCGTCGAAGAAATTGCAGGCCTCGGAATCGTTGCCCGCGTGATGGCATCGTCCTCTTTCCTCGATCACCATCGCCACCGTGTGATCAAGCTGGCCGAACTCGGTTTCCGAAGTTTCCCTGGAGATAGCGAAGTTCGTCTCGGAACGTCGGTGGGTTTCGAATCAGGTACACGCCCCTCCAACCACCAGCCCTAAATCCGGGTCGTCACGGTTTCGATTCGGGACCGACGGTTTACGTCGGCGGTGCGGGGTAGACGCGTCGATTCCGGGAATCCATATTTCGTTCGCCGAAATATTGGTCCATCTCTTCCCGGAATACCGCGCCACCTTCTCGATTTTACGACATCTTCGCGTCGCCAAACGCTTCCGAAACGGTCGAAGCACAGAAAGGACCTGGTGTTCGAACCGAGGCAATTCCGACAACAGGATGCCGCGAACCGCCTCTCCGACGTTCAGGTCGATCGTTTTCGGCGGAAGTTGAAACGGGACGAGTCGACGACGGGTCCCGTTGCCGTCCGGACCCTTCGGGACGGCCGAAAGTCCGTCGAGAGGATCATCCGAAAGGAGACGGTCTTCATCGTCCGACCGATGCCGCACCTACGAGTTTTCCGATATTTTCTTCGACGGATCTTCAGGTTTTCTTCCTTTCTTCCGTCTTTCTCTCTTCGTAATTTCGTGTCCGACCTGCGTCGTCCGAAGTCGGGGTGAAGATCGAAGAAAAAACGCCAAAAATAACAACTCGTCAGCCACGCACACCGCGTTCGAATGTCTAACGGTCCAACTTGGATTTTCGAAGATCGCCGAATCCGAGGGACGATAAATAATAATAATAATAATAATAATGGTAATAAATAATAATGTTAATAATAATAATAATGATATGATGATTATAACGATAATTATTATAGATAGGTAAATAGAAACACAGGTCTCCTCTCGAAAATCGGAACTTCCTGATATTACTTACATATTTCGGTCGATCCAAATGTGGGAATCTCGTCGTCGTCGGAGCAAGCAGCGCGGTAGGTGGGGTGAAATTCTGGATTTTCCACCGCCGCCGGCGGTCGAAAAATGTGCGACGCGGGAGATCGCCAGTCCGTCTAGTAGTCTCTCTTGTCGTTAGAGCGTGACGTGGTGGTTGTTGTGGGATTTCCCGTTAGTTCGGTCCGACGTCGGTCGTCAGAGGGTAAGTGCATACGGAAACGAAACGCATCGCGTTTTGATGTTCATATTCGTGCATCGGAATGTTAAAAGCAATATATTTTACACCAACGATCACACCTAAACACCACGGCAACGGCCATACCACGTTGAAAAGCACCGGTTCTCGTCCGATCACCGAAGTTAAGCAACGTCGGGCGCGGTCAGTACTTGGATGGGTGACCGCTTGGGAACACCGCGTGCCGTTGCCCCCCAACACTTTTTGTTTTTTTTTGAAATCCATAGCAACCACCGAACCGATTTGTTTTTCGTGCAGGTATTCGGAAACATGCACAGACCCGTATAATGTAGATTCATAGCTTTAAGTACTAGATAATTAAGAAAACAATTTTTTTTGTCGATTAATTGTAAACAATTGCAGAATAAAAACTCGTCAAACGGTAAAGGTTGTCGTTCGATCACCGAAGGTAAGCCACGCGGGCAGCGGTCAGCACTTGGACGGGTGACCGGTTCATTATATTCCTTCCGTGAGTTTAACAAAGATAACATATGCAAATGTCGTAAGTGCGACGAGGAAGACGGCGATCTTTTAATGTAAAAAAAATATATATTAGGTTACGCGTACATGCCACTTTGACTGCTGCTTTATTTTTTTGGTTTTTAAATAATTAGAGATCTGAATTCAACATATCAGTTCTATGTTATAATGGACAGACAATGTTGTATTCTTGGCCCCTAACACGTTAAGACCAACATAAAAACTAGAATAACTTACCATTCGTTAAACGTTAAACAATTTCGAACCACGTTTTTTTGAGCTCGAACAAACTCATAACACAACACTCATTTATTAGTCACTGGACCATTGTAAAACGAGAAGAGAGAAAAACCATGCGAAACTATTTTTAAAACGAAGAGAATAAAGGTTTTAAATGGTAGGGCTGTATGACAGACTTGTCAATTATCGTGGGGGGTACGGCTGAGATTTATGACGAAATCGAGCGGCGCCGGCGGTCGGTCACTTTCACGAAAGAGGTCTAAACACGGGTCGTTTACGATACCCTCTGGTTACTAGAAAAGTTCTAGACAGATGTTTGTCGGCTTTTCGAGGTATTTATTTGTGAGTCCAAAGACTCAATGGAGTAATATCGGACTGAAATTCCAAGATTTTGCTGTGTAATCCAAAAAACTATGTTCCTCGTAACATTTAACGATGTGTTAATTCAACTATTATTTTAATTTTTCGTATACGTATTTATACTAAAAAGTACAGCGCTTCCAACAGTGAATTGTGAATTGAAAATGTTTCAAAGAAAGATCGATAGTTTTGAAAAAAATTACATATTAATAAATTTAGATAGATTTAGAAGTATACATTGCACTTACTTTTCAAAATTATTGTACTTCTGATTTGGTTGAAATAACATAATATGTAGCAGTCATAGTCTTGTGTACATTGCAGTCGCGGCTGGTGTTGGGTAAAACCTTTATTTTTTAGGGGGTCATTACCCAAATGACCTCATGGACCAGCCGTTCCTGTTAGGTTTTATATATCAAATTGATTCGTCTGTCTTTTTCATCATGCCTTCGAAAAGCGAGCTCCTGTTTCGCCAAAGTAACTGTGACGTCAATTAAATACGATAATAAAATTCGGTTTTTCCGAACTTATTGTGAGTGAGAGCAGTGAGAGCATCTTCTTTTCGTATCCCACCTCCACCCGGCGGCAGTAGTGCAGTGCTTATCAACATAATTACCGGCGTCTCGCCTCCACATTTTGACTTTTTTGTGTTTTATGTGTTCTCTAAGTCCAAAATTTTTAAATTTTTAAAAAGAGATTGCGGTACTATTCCTGTTGCTGAAATTATAATAATATATTTATTAATTTTTGTATTATATGTCTGTGTTATATTGTGTGAATTTGGAACAGCTATATCTAAAAGATATGCTTGCTTTTGTTGTTTATTTAAAATAATAATGTCTGGTCTGTTATGCTGAATGTGAATGTCAGTTAAAACTGTGCGATCAAAATATAATTTGTAATTGTCATTTTCTAAACAACTTTCTGGTTTATAAATGTAATGTGGTTGTGTATCCTTTAATAAATTGAATTTAACTGCTAAATTCATGTGTATAATTTTTGCGAATATATCATGACGTTTTTTATATTCGCTGTGAGCCAAAACGGTGCAAGATCTTGTATTGCAAATATAAAACCCTCAGCTCTTTAAAATATCTCCCATGTAAAGACTTTTGTTTTATATTTGCTATAGTGTCATATCACGAGCTCTATTGAGAAAATAATTTTTTAGTGAAGCAATTTGATTGTGTTGTAGAATTTCTAGATTTGAAAAACCCCTACCACCATTTTCGCGTGGTAAATTAAATCTTTCAACAGCAGATTTGGGGTGATGTTTACAAAATTTTGTAAAGAGAACTCTAGTTTGAATATTTATATTCTTTAAATTAGTTTTGGACCATTTTATAACACCAAAAGAATAGATTTAATTTGATTTGATTGATTAATACCTAAATATTTATAAAATTCTCCTTTATTTAAATTTTTAATGATTTCTCCTTCTTTAGTTATATATTCTAAATTTTCGTAATGACCACGACATATTGATTGATTTTCAGTTATTGTTAAGTTTTATGTCATCCATATAAAGAAGGTGATTTAATTTAATATTAATTTTATAAATTTTAAGAATTTTAATTAACCATGAATGTGGTACTGAATCATAGGCTTTTTTGTAGTCTATGAATTGTTGTTGCATTATTTTCCAAACGTTTGAGACTTAAAATATTCGTCAAATGTTCTTCTTTTTTTAAATCAGAATACCCCTGACAAATCCGAACATTTTGTTTTGCGGTAGATAAAAGTAAACATGGGCCAAGACAGAATATTAATATTCGGTGTGGAATTTTCCTGCGTTCTTGTTCATTTCTATCGAAGTGCTCACGAAAAGTTGTGAATATCAACACTTTGTAATTGTCGTAGTGAAAAATAAAAAAGATAGCTATGGGGCACAACTTATTTCGCACTTCATTAGAAAAGTAACAGTATTAAAATAAAAAAAATATTTTTCTAAATTTCGAACGTTAGGTCTATCCTGACCAGCCGCCAATTAGTGGTATTATTTTATTTTTTGCTGTTTTCCACAATAGTTATTTTTATATTAAATCATTGATTCAAAAAATTGAAATTAAAAATTCAAATTTTTGAAGGAACTCTGAAGTTTCAATGCAGTGACCATGTTGCTAGGTAACTAATAAAAAACAGTGCGTGAAATGAAAAACAGAAATAGTCGTATGCGTTTTGTATGGTTTCTATGGTTTCGATCTTACTAACAATGCAATGAAAATGACCCACTTCAGGCACAGATAACTATGCGTGAATTTCAATTTTTTGAATCAATTATATAAAAACAAAATTGATTTGGCGGCCGCTACACAAAAGTGGTGGGAGGCGAGAACCTGTTTCCGCCGGTCAATTTTAAAATTAATAAATTTTCCCTGGATACGTATTCGACTTATCCGGTACGAGTTATTTTTAAATTAACTTAATGGCCCGTTGCTCTTGTTCTTTTTACATTGAATATGCGATGTTTTGGCATCGTTAGCAATAGTACAATACTCACGCATTTTTAATCTAAAATTAACAAAACTTGAATGGATCGGGATTATCACACTTCTGAATTGAAGTTTTCATTCGTTTAAAATATAATTGATAGTAATACGTAATGCGGATTGCCTAAACGTTGCTTCCATCACGTCAACATCACACATTCACGTTCGCCCGTAGAAATGGCGTGATGCACACGAAATCGATCCAAAAAGGCTCATAATATTTGTGTCACGCGAATCTACGTCGAAAACTAGAAAAAAAAAAAATTCAATTCGAATTTCAATAATCGAAACGATGCGTCGTCGATACTAAACGTAGGTAGTAACTAAAGTGTGATCGGGTGCGATAAAAGTGTCCGTCAATAATCATCATCCGACAATCATTTAATAGACGAACGCTAATTTTTGGCACTCACTCGGACGACAGAACCAGTCCAGACGGAAACCGGGGCGCGGGGTGGGTGGGTGGTTGTATGTCCGTGAATCTGTCCGGCGCGCGTCAACATTTCAGTTATCGTCGCGAGAGTTAAAACGAAAGGTGGTTAGTGTGAAAGTGACGTTTTTTCGTGGAGACACGTTACGAAGGGTGAGTACCTAATATAATATAAAACCAACCGAAAACCCACAATAGTGCCCCGGTTTATTATCGTGAATAGGTGTTTGGTAAATATTTTCTGTATTCCAACTAGCAAGTCTTTTATCAAAAAACTCCGGCAACATGGCTATTGTGGTATTGTTGATACCACCTAACTGAAGAACTTAGTTAATAACTAAGTCGACGATTTTATCGGGAAATTGAACGGAGAAACAAAAATAGCTCTTAGCGACAGTTGCCTGAAGTCGCAAATAACGGCGATTGACGAAATCACGTTTTTTTTATTTTAATTCCAATGAACAATACACAGGGTCACAATTATCTGTTATGTATTCTATAATGTTTTGCAAAGTAAATAATGTGAGTTGTCATGCGTAATATTAATTAGCTAAGTAATTTTTGCAAGTATTTTATGTCAGATATGCAATGTATAATAACGTAATGTTGCAAAGTATTTTAATTTTTATGCTAGGTAGAGATAATAACTCGACAATAACTCTTCTCTAATGAAAAAAAAAATAGAAAATGATTTAGGAACATAAAAAATCTCATTAAAACAGGAACAATTGAAATTAAAATAAACATAACATTCTGTACTAAAGTACAGTTTTGTTCACTCCTTTTTTCAAAGTCTTCTGTCCTCTCATTTGCACATACTGCTATTCCAAAACAGTGAAATTGTCTGTTTCAGGGAATCCTTAACGTTCCTTGCTAATGTCAACAACGTTTTCGATGAAACAAAGAGTCGGAAAAATGTCGGCTCATTGTATTCAATAACATACGCGACTACAAAACCATCTGTATCATTTGTAGGAATCGCGGTTTTTTCGATGAGAATTCGTTCTAATTTTTTCTTTCTTAAAAAAGCTAAGTAATTTTAATTTCACTAAAGATGAACATTTAGGCTATATGCTGGGTAATGCAAATCCATCAACCATCAACTAGGTTGTTCAGCAGATGTACGATTGTTTATTTGATTTCTTCTTCCGAAGAGTTGTATTCTGGCAAAATAGAAATTTATTCATAACATAACCTCAATCAACTAAATTATTTCGAATACAATAACCACATAACTACAAGTTGGATAGGCATGGGTGCAAAATACCGATAATGCATGAAACCTAATAATAATAATAATGACATAATAAAAGTTAATTAAAAATCGCTGTTTCACGTCTTTTTCTTTTTTGTTCGAGAGTTTTTGTGGTTCTGAAAAGAACCGTTTATAAATGTGTCGAAAACGAAAAACATCTATTTCGAACTGGTGTACTTGGTGACGGCTTTGGTACCTTCGGAGACGGCGTGCTTGGCCAACTCACCGGGCAACAACAGACGCACGGCAGTTTGAATTTCTCTGCTGGTGATCGTCGAACGTTTGTTGTAGTGTGCCAGACGGGAAGCTTCAGCGGCGATACGTTCGAAGATGTCGTTCACGAAACTGTTCATTATGCTCATAGCCTTACTAGAGATACCGGTGTCGGGATGGACTTGTTTCAACACCTTGTAGATGTAGATGGCATAGCTCTCCTTCCTCCTGCGCTTCTTTTTTTTGTCGCTCTTGGAAATGTTCTTCTGAGCTTTCCCGGCCTTCTTGGCTGCCTTACCACTTGTCTTCGGCGGCATTTTTCAATTCAATTCGATTCAACAAACTCGCGAACTGCTCTGACTCGTGTGCGTGCGTTATAATAATAATTTGTCTGACGTTTTACGGAGTTCGAGTCCTAGACTCATCTTTCCCCAATCTGACTGGCAGGCACCTACGCATGAAATGGTAGGGCTGTGTGACAGACTTGTCAAGTATCGAGTTACCGTACCCCCTAGCTGGTCGGCCTCCAGTTGCGAACCCAGCAGGTCGAGAGTACGGTAGGGGGGTTGTTTGAGAGAACAAATCGCGAGAAGAAAAGGGGGCTGCAGAAGGCGTCGTCGGAATGCTCCCGCTTATGCGTTACAACGAGGGGAAAAACTGCAGAAAAAACCCCTCGTCGGAGCCGAAGAAGAATGGGGGAAACGCTCAAGAAAATAATTATAGACAAGACTATAAAAATAAACCCGGTTTGATTACACTTTTACCTGGTCCTTGGAGCTGGAGATGGCCCTGGTGTGTGATCTGAAACATACTCGAGAGAGTTCAATTATAATTTGTTTGCAAGAGGCTACGCGTTACTGCGGAGTTCTGAAACAAAAGCAACAGACAAAACAACGCGGGGGACAGGGAGTGGTGGTTGCACTTCAGTCCTGTCGGAGGAGCAGACACTTCGGCCGTTTGTGGCGGAGTGGCAAGTGTTCGTCGTAATCGACGGCGTCGCGTACAAGAGGGTTTGGGTGTTGGGCCGCATTCTCAAAGAATTTCTCCGCTACATCTAGCAGGAAATCCTTGATGAGTGGAAGATCTGCCTCCCGATGGAGTTGCGAATTCCTGACGAACCAGGGCGCATTAAAAGCTGCCCGGAGAAATTTATTCTGCACGACTTGCAGTTTGTGGAGTTGCGTGTTAGACACGTTTCCCCACACCACGAAGCCGTACGTCATGGCGGGTCTGACAATCTGTCGGTAGATTGTGATTTTGTTCTTGATGGACAACTTGCTTCGCCGACAAACCAGCGAATTAAGTTGTCCACGAACGATGAGAGCGCGAGTTTTCGCGTGCTCGACTTGGGGAATGAAAGTGAGATGATTGTCGAACTTAACACCGAGGTATTTGACGACGGTTGTCCAGGGGATGACGCGGTTGAACATAGCGACTTCGCCGACCGGTCGGAAATGACGCTTGGTAAAAAGAATGGCGCTGCTTTTTTCCGGATTCACGTCGATTCGCCAAGTGCGAAACCATGATTCCAGATTTACCACAGCGCCTTGAAGATCTCGCGAAATGATTTCGGGTGACCAAGACCGCACTAGAATTGCAGTGTCGTCTGCATACAGTGCGATTTTTGTGTTGTCGGGTTTTGGGATGTCGGCAGTGAAGATTGCGTACAGAGTCGGTGAAAGCACCGAGCCCTGTGGGACGCCTGCCTGGATCTCGCGTTGGGTTGAGAGGACCTGTCCGATTTTTGCATGAAAAACGCGGCGATTGAGGAACGAATTCAATAACCTGACCATCGCCAGGGGCACGCCGGCGGCGTGGAGCTTGTAAACAAGTCCATCGTGCCAGACAGTGTCAAAGGCTTTGGCCACATCGAGGAAAATCGCGCCGGTTGATTGATTTTGGCCGAATCCTTTCGCAATGAATTCGGTGACGTTGATCAGTTGATCCACGGTGGAGTGTTTGGGACGAAACCCAAACTGTTCGTCAGGAATTGTGGAGTTCTCGTCTGTCACTTTGACCAGCCGGGTCAAGATGACTTTTTCGAGAACCTTTCCGATGCTTGAAAGAAGACTGATGGGACGGTAACTTTGGGGAAGTTTGGAGTTCTTCCCGGGCTTTGGGATGAAAATGACTGTCGCTTTTTTCCATCGGGACGGAAAGTGGCAGAGACGGAGGCTGGCATTGAAAATTGCGGCCAAAGCGACGACAACTTTGGGCGGCAACAATTTCAACGCTGTGTTCGAGATGTTGTCGGGGCCGGGCGCTTTCTTCTTCTTCAGGGACCCGATTATTTTTCGGATCTCCGAAGGCGAAGCTGGAGTGATGGGATTGTCGTCATGTCTCGAAAGAATGAGACGAACTTGGTTCTCGATCTCCTCGATGTGGACCGGGTCGGCGTCGACGACGTTTGGTCTGCATTGCAGTTCCAAGCTGTCAGCGAACGCCTCCGCTTTGTCCACGTCCGAGAAGACGAGTCCGTTTGCGCCCTGAATGGGGGGAAGTGGCTTGTGATTTGAACGGAGCGCTTTCGCCATTCTCCAGGTCGAGTTGTCCTCCGTCGTGAGGGATTCGAGTTTGGTTTCCCACCGATCAGAGCGATGATCGATGAGCGCGTATTTGACTTCGTTGCCAAGCCGATTTGCCTCTGTTCTGTCGAGAGCGTCGCCAGTCCGAAAGGCAAGGCGCCTGGCACGATTCTTTGCGCGGATTAGATCGACGATCCATTGTGGCAAAATCTCTTTTTGTCGCGGCTCGACCCGAGTTCGAGTTGAGTCTGTCATGGCGGATTTGATTTTGTCCTCGAGAGCGCCGGCTGCACTCTCGAGGTCTTCGACCGATTCAATCCGAGGAATCGGTCCGAAGTCAGTTTCGAGAATTTCCGCGAAGCGCGGCCAATTTGTGGTGCGAATTGTGATGTTTGTGTTTGCGTCGTTTGCCTCATCACCGATGTGCATCAGCACGGGCATGTGGTCTGAATTTAACGCTAATGAAACGTGTAATCGGATTTGAAATGGCACATTTTTGATTAGTGCGATGTCGAGGATGTCGGCGCGGTAGCCGCGGGAGTCATAATATGTTGGCTCTGGAGGAGCCTCAATTAGGAAGTCGGTCGCGTCCGCGAGGTCGAAAAGAATTCGGCCGTTTCGGTTTGTTTCACGGCTGCCCCAGGTCAGGTGCTTCGAGTTGAAGTCACCTGCGGCGATGACCGAGGCGCCGGTATCTAATATGTTTGTGATGTCATTCTCCCGAAGCCGATCTTGCGGCCTGTGATAACATGAAATGAGTGTCAATGGACCGTTCGCGGTCTCGATTGTCACGGCGGTGGCTTCCAGGCTCTGGAGAGCGGGAAGCGCATTCGGGTAGTGTGGGAGCGTACGGCGAACGAAAATGGCTGTTCCTCCTCCAGCACCGTTAGTGCGGTCGGTGCGATATAAGGTGAAGCCCCGAATTTTGGGGTCCGGGTCGTCGGCGCGCAAGAAGGTCTCGTTGACCAAAATGACGTCGAGGTCATGACTGTCTGCGAAAACCTCCAGCTCGTTGCGGGTGGTTCGCAGACTACGTGCATTAAAAAATGCTGTCTGAAGCGACTTTATTTTTGGGGTTTGTACTGTCATTTATTTATGTCAGCACTTTTGGGATGATTGCGAGAACTTTCGCGAGGATCTGCTCGGTTGAGGTCGAGGTCTGGATTGCCATGAGAACTTCCGTGATGATTTTCTCGGCTGTGGAATTTTTCTGCGCGGGGGCGGGTCGGGGGGTTTGCGCTGGGGCCGCGGGCTTCTTGGACGCCGTTGCGTCAGCGAAGCTTTTCGTCGCGCTTTTGGTCCCTGCAGCAGGTTGCTTGACAGGGGCCGGTTGGGTCTTGGGGGCCGCGGAGGGGGCGGGGGCGGCAGTGGTGGCTGGGGCGCGCTTTTGTTGGGGGCCGGAATGGTTGTGATTTGGAGATTTTTTCCCCTGGTACCCTCGAGGGAACCTGGGGCATCCCCGATAGCTGGCAGTGTGAGCGCCACCGCAGTTGGCGCACTTTGCCGGAACGGACTTGGCCTTTTTGCAAAGGTGGGAGTCGTGAAATTCGCCACATTTGACGCATTTCGCGGGGGCATAGCAGTTCCGCTGGGAGTGGTGGAACCGCTGGCAGCGGTGGCACTGGGCAGTGGTCCCCTTTTTGTGGGGCCGCTCGACGGCGATCAGAAGGTGACAGATCGACTTCAATTGGAAAATTTTTCCTTGGTCTTTTGGGACTTCGACCAGAACGAGAGGGAGGGGCTTTTTGGACCTGGTGGAGATCATCCTGGTCACCTGCTTAGGCGCCAGACCTTGATTCTCCAGGTCGGCTTTGACGTCGTCGACGCTGATTTCCACCGGCACCGTTCGGAGCACGGCTCGGAGTGTCTTCTCCTCGGGGAGGGCGAAGGTGTGAAAGGGCACCCCCCTCGCCTCGAGGAGGCGAGTCATGGAACGGAAATCGTCGACAGTGACCGGGTTGACCCGGATGCCGTCGACGCAGGACCTCGCTTTGGAGAAGTTGATTTTCTTCTGCATCATCGCTTGCGAAAGCGATGACCATTTGGAGGCATCGCGGATGATGATCGGCGGGATTTTGGATTCCGCCGGGGGCTTCTGCTGCGTCACCGGTTTGACGGGCGCAGGTTGGGTTTTCTGGGTCTGAGGGACCTCGGGGGTGGGCAATTTGGGCATTTTGGGGGCCCTCGCTTGCGAGGGTTCACCGCTGGGGCCGGACTTGACCGCTTGTGTCATGGGGGCTGACTCTGGGGTGGGGCGCTTTCGCTGATGCTTACCTTGGACCAAGGTGAACGGGGCTTCTTCGGCAGGCTCGACTGTCTCCTCCATCTCGATTTCCGAGTCGGAAGGTTCGGCCTGCACTGGGTGGGCTGGGGAGGTCGGAGGGGAGACATCAGTCACCTTCTGTCCCTCCTCGAGGACTTGGATTCTCGCATCCGAGAGTGCGAGTCGCTGTTGGTGCACTTCCCTCTCCTCGCGGAGAAAGAGGACCTCTTGTCTCAGCGCCGTCACCTCGGCGAGCAGCTTCTGCAGGTCCTCCTGCGGAAGCTGGACAAGGCTTTGACACGCTGTTGCCATTTTAGGCACCTAAAAAATTCGTGTAAGATGCGGTGCAAAAGCACGGCGTTGTTGTGGATAAATTGGCGAAAATGCCGATGAACGACACTTCCGCCAATGAGATGTTCTCTCGACGAATTGTTTGATCGAATGACCGGGCTCGAGCGCAGCACTGCACATATATACGTAAAACCGTGCGGACCGAGGACTGAACACCGGTCGCGGCACAGGAACGCTGCACAGCACCACTAACACCGAACACTTGACGGTCACCAGCACTCGCAAAACACGTCCGTCTCTCACCAATGCAAGATTCAGACTATTGTTGAACCGTGCGTGCGTTAACTTTGCACCACCACCTTTCTGATAGGTAGTGTGTTCACCAGAACCCCACCTGAAAACGGGCTCCCACCAATCGTCACGTCCTATTCTCCTATCACGGAGGCTATAAATTCGAAGCACAGCTACCAGCTTTTACAATCGACGAGTCCCGTCCGTCAGTTTTATTACTTCTCGTGGTGTCTAACGAACGAACTTAAAATGTCAGGTCGCGGTAAAGGAGGTAAAGTGAAGGGAAAAGCGAAATCCCGTTCGAGCCGTGCCGGTCTCCAGTTTCCGGTGGGTAGGATACATCGTCTTCTCAGAAAAGGAAATTACGCGGAACGCGTCGGTGCAGGAGCTCCCGTCTATTTGGCCGCCGTCATGGAGTACTTAGCCGCCGAAGTTCTAGAATTGGCAGGAAACGCTGCCCGTGACAACAAGAAGACACGTATTATACCGCGTCATCTGCAGCTGGCCATCAGAAACGACGAGGAATTGAACAAACTCCTGTCCGGAGTTACGATCGCCCAAGGCGGTGTCTTACCCAACATTCAGGCCGTACTTTTACCCAAAAAAACCGAGAAGAAACCTTAAACGAACGATCGATCCATCTCCGTGGCGAAAACTCAAAATATCGGCCCTTCTCAGGGCCACTATAGCTTTTTTTTTTCGTAAAATGACCGATGCATCTTTTCTTTTTGTATTATTATCATTTACGACTGCAATGCCAAAAGGAAAGCAAGGGGTGTTTACGATCTTGGTACATTTATCAGGTAGTCAGTTAGTAATAATTGTCCGTTGTTTCTCGAAAGAACATCATGTTTCTTTTTTTTCCT
>NW_027184143.1:0-31609 GCF_963966145.1 Tenebrio molitor | reverse complement strand
AAGAAATTGCAGGCCTCGGAATCGTTGCCCGCGTGATGGCATCGTCCTCTTTCCTCGATCACCATCGCCACCGTGTGATCAAGCTGGCCGAACTCGGTTTCCGAAGTTTCCCTGGAGATAGCGAAGTTCGTCTCGGAACGTCGGTGGGTTTCGAATCAGGTACACGCCCCTCCAACCACCAGCCCTAAATCCGGGTCGTCACGGTTTCGATTCGGGACCGACGGTTTACGTCGGCGGTGCGGGGTAGACGCGTCGATTCCGGGAATCCATATTTCGTTCGCCGAAATATTGGTCCATCTCTTCCCGGAATACCGCGCCACCTTCTCGATTTTACGACATCTTCGCGTCGCCAAACGCTTCCGAAACGGTCGAAGCACAGAAAGGACCTGGTGTTCGAACCGAGGCAATTCCGACAACAGGATGCCGCGAACCGCCTCTCCGACGTTCAGGTCGATCGTTTTCGGCGGAAGTTGAAACGGGACGAGTCGACGACGGGTCCCGTTGCCGTCCGGACCCTTCGGGACGGCCGAAAGTCCGTCGAGAGGATCATCCGAAAGGAGACGGTCTTCATCGTCCGACCGATGCCGCACCTACGAGTTTTCCGATATTTTCTTCGACGGATCTTCAGGTTTTCTTCCTTTCTTCCGTCTTTCTCTCTTCGTAATTTCGTGTCCGACCTGCGTCGTCCGAAGTCGGGGTGAAGATCGAAGAAAAAACGCCAAAAATAACAACTCGTCAGCCACGCACACCGCGTTCGAATGTCTAACGGTCCAACTTGGATTTTCGAAGATCGCCGAATCCGAGGGACGATAAATAATAATAATAATAATAATAATGGTAATAAATAATAATGTTAATAATAATAATAATGATATGATGATTATAACGATAATTATTATAGATAGGTAAATAGAAACACAGGTCTCCTCTCGAAAATCGGAACTTCCTGATATTACTTACATATTTCGGTCGATCCAAATGTGGGAATCTCGTCGTCGTCGGAGCAAGCAGCGCGGTGGGTGGGGTGAAATTCTGGATTTTCCACCGCCGCCGGCGGTCGAAAAATGTGCGACGCGGGAGATCGCCAGTCCGTCTAGTAGTCTCTCTTGTCGTTAGAGCGTGACGTGGTGGTTGTTGTGGGATTTCCCGTTAGTTCGGTCCGACGTCGGTCGTCAGAGGGTAAGTGCATACGGAAACGAAACGCATCGCGTTTTGATGTTCATATTCGTGCATCGGAATGTTAAAAGCAATATATTTTACACCAACGATCACACCTAAACACCACGGCAACGGCCATACCACGTTGAAAAGCACCGGTTCTCGTCCGATCACCATTCTTGTCCGAGCGGTCGACCCGTACGGACGTGCCGAGTACCTGCTCCGAACAAAGGACCACCCCCTCAAGCCGACATCGTGTCGCCCACATAAGTGCTAAATAACTGTGAACATAATATTAGTGAATAAAACGCCACAAAGTGAGTGAAATTAATGTTGTTAATGATAAAAAATCGCGCCGAAGAACGCGAAGCGAAAATCGCGACAGTGAAGAAGAACACATGAAGAAGAAAACACAAAAGGAAGTAAGGAAATCAAAGATGGAGGTACCACTACCGCTAAAAAACAAATATGAGCCACTTTCGGACCACGAGGACACTGAAATAGAGGACCAAGTTTCCGAACCCGAAGAAATGGAAGACCAAAACGAGGCTGTACAGGACGAAAATGTGAAAAACGAAAAACCTCCCCCAATAATACTCCATGCGAAATACGAATACAAAAAACTTATATCGTTCTGCAATGAAAACGCCAAAAGTGGAGTAAACATAAAGTACACACGAGATAAAACAATTATCTTCACCAACAAAATGTCGGAATTCTTGAGGCTAAAAGAAGTCCTCAAAAATAGCACCAACACCCAGTGGCACACATATGCCACAAAAGAAGAAAGGACGCACGGGTTCGTAATTTACGGGCTTGAAAACCACCCAGATGAAGAAGAAGTCAAACAGGACCTCCGATCCAAGAAAATTAACTGCAAAACCGTCTACAAAATGAAGAACACCAGTCACCCGCTGTATGTGGTGATCACAGACAACAAAACCACACTAAAAGACCTTGAAGAAAACGCAAAAACAGTCCAACAAGTAGTAGTTAAATGGAAGAAACTACTAAACAAAAAAGAAATAATCCAGTGCCACAAGTGCCAGTCGTGGGGCCACTCGGCAACAAATTGTTTCTCCAAGTCCAAGTGCCTGAAATGTGCAGGTCAACATTTAACCAGTGAATGTGAACTCAAAAAGGACAATGTTAACGACCAACAGAAAATCAAGTGCGCCAATTGCGGAGAGAAGCATCTGGCCAACAGCACCGAGTGTGAGGTGTACCAGGCGAGGAAACAGCACCTGGACAAGATCAAAGCCGCAGCCGCTGAAAAGAAGGCCAGGAAAAACGTATCTTACGTCCCGGCGCCGCTGCCGACAACAAATCCGTGGAACCGACAACAGATCGAGACTCCAAAAGTCCAGAACCAGCCCCCGACCCCTGCCCCGACAACGAGCAACAACAAAGAAGAACAAGAAGCAAGCTACAGCGACCTGGTTCAACTAATGACAGAAATCCGTAAGTTAAATGAAATAATTAACATCAAAAAACTCTTAGAAATAGTTAAAGAATTAACAGTTAAACTAAAAAATTGTCGCGATCCCTTTGCGCAAATTCAAATAATAATGGAAATTTCCAACAAACTCGCACCATAAATTCACCCTTAAGGAAAAGTACTTAAAAATCATTACCTGGAATGCTAATGGCATTCTAGGTAAACTTAACGAGCTCAAAGTATTCCTCAAAATGCGTGACGTGGACATAATGGCAGTAACGGAAACCAAGCTACTTAAAACGGACAAGATAATAATAGAAGGATTTAGCATAATCCGAAAAGAACGAAACACCGACACAAGGGGCGGAGGAGTCGCGATTTTGGTGAAGCGCGGCATACCGTACATTAAAGCTCAACTACCTGTTAACGAAATCGAGTGCGCGGCAATAAATCTTGCGAACAAAACAACCATTGTAGTTGCATACAACAGGCCAATTAACAAATACAAAGCAGACAGTATACATAAAATTCTCAATTCTCACACCAACGTAATAATTGCCGGTGATCTCAACTCCAAACATATTGATTGGGGAAATAATTACAGCAACACAAACGGCGTAACTTTAAAAAATATCATCAACAATTCAAACATCACTTTAAATTGCCCACCAACACACACCCACCACCCTAGTAATAACACTGATCCCTCAACAATTGACTTCTTTTTAATCAAAAACATAAATAACTACACATCAGCTGCGACAATTCAAGAACTACCGTCAGATCATTACCCTGTCGAAATGAGTATCAGTAATGTATCGCGAGAAAACCTAGACAAATACATAACATCTTACAAAGACACAGACTGGAAAAAATTCCGTAAAACACTAGACTCACTAATAAAAATCAATTCAAACATAAAAACAACAAACGAACTAGACACCGAAATAAATAAATTCACAGAAGCTCTAAACAACACCCGTAACAAACACTCTAAAACAATCAAAGTTAAAACTGACAAATCTACCATCCCCCTCGAAATTACAAATCTCATTAAAGATAGAAACAAAGCACGCAAAATACATCAAAGAACCGGTCTTGATGCACATAAAATCCAAGTACAACACCTGAATCACTTAATCAAACACAAACTAGCTAAACACAAAAACGGCGAGTGGGACGACATCTTAAAAAACGCCAAAACAAATGACAACTCACTTTGGAAATTAGCGCGCTCACGAACTAAAAAACGAGACGAAATTCCCCCACTCAAATACAACAACGAAGACGCCATCAGCGATAAACAAAAATCAGAATGCCTTGCAAAATATTTTCAAAATGTACACAATAGCAACGACAAATCCGACGACAAACACAATAAAATAGAAAAACTTATCGATAAAATAATTAATCAACCAGCAAACACCGACCACGATTACATAGAATCCGTAATAACAAGTCCGCGCGAGATAGGCTACGTACTACAAAAATTAAAGAACAATAAAGCAACGGGAGAAGACCAAATTGACAATGTAATCTTAAAAAACATTTCGAAAAAAGGAAGAGTGCAACTCACCCACATTGTCAATGCCGTGTTAAAACTTAACTATTTCCCCAATCAATATAAAACAGCAATTATCATCCCCATTCCAAAACCGGGCAAAAACTCCAACAATACAGAAAGCTACAGACCCATTAGTTTACTGAACTCAATATCCAAGTTAACAGAAAAAATCATTCACAGGCGACTAAATACATTCTTGGAAGAGCAAAACATCAAGCAAGAATGCCAATTCGGATTCAAATTATCACACAGTACCACCCATCAAATTGCCAGAATATCTAATGACATCTTAATCAATTTCAACCAGGATAAAAACACAGTTTTGACACTTTTAGACTTAGAAAAAGCCTTTGATCGAGTCTGGATCAAAGGGCTATTATACAAATTATACAAAGCAGGTATCAACTCAAACTTCATAAAATTAATGAGCTCTTACCTTTGTGATCGTAAAATCAGAGTCAAAGTTAATAACGAACTGTCTACCGAAAAGACAATTAAAGCAGGAGTACCTCAAGGCTCGGTACTAGGCCCGTCGTTATTCAATTTTTACATTCATGACTTACCGGAATTTAGCAAAACTAACCTTGCTCTTTATGCTGACGACACCGCCATATACGCGCACTCATTCTACGCCCAAGCCGCGCTTCTCCAAAATCAATTACATATGAAATTACTAACAAATTACTTCGACGACTGGAAACTAAAACTAAACGAATCAAAAACAGAACTAATAATTTTCAGCAGAAAAAGAACCAACAATAAAATTTTTGTCCCCTTCAAAATCAACAACCACACAGTAAAGCCAACAACAACAGTCAACTACCTAGGAATCACATTAGACTCACGTTTAAATTTTAAAGAAAACTTAAAGAACAAACTCACTAAAGCCAACAATGCAATCAGAAAAATATACCCACTAATTAAAAGAAACAGCAAGCTAAGCGTAAAGAACAAAATCATCATATACAAGGCCTTAATAAGACCAATAATCACTTATGCTGCCCCAGTATGGTCACACCTCTCTACAAATGCCCTCCAGCCCCTTGAAGTATTCCAAAATAAATGCATGAGATTAATTCATAATGCTCCCCGACACACGAACACTCAACACCTAAGAAATATTTCGGAACTACCCACGATCAAAGAATTCATCTCAATTCAAACCGAAAAGTTCTTCCGTAAGAACACTAATAAACTCATAAAAACGCCAAACGTAAATGATACAGATCAATTCAACATAAGCAGATTTAAACACAAATTAATCCACCAACACCTCAACTGAAAACAATAGCCACCAAAATACACAAAAAGCTTGGTTTTCACTATTGCCATTGTGAACATATCATCCAAGGAATCACGAGAAATCTCGTTAACATTATGTAAAACTCCTAGCAATAAAAAGATAGGATAATGTAAGTAAAACGCCACGCCCACATGTACAAACAAAATGGCGAACATTATGCTCCGCCCTCCCAACATGAACAATAAAGGGCTCCGCCCACTAATTTCCCACTCCCCATCCCACATCCCGCCAACCCCCCACAATGTAGATAGTGTAAATATTAGGATAGGTCATAGGCTAAGTCAAAAACAAAAAGAAAAAGGTTTCGCATTTTCCTTTATAATTAAATAAGTAACAAGCAGACATAATCAACGAGGCTGCGTCCTCAAACTCATCAATATGCTCACAGTAGAATAAAATTGTAACCGTAGGATAAGCCAAATGGCAGGAGCCTTCTGTTCCTAAAAACCACAAACGCAAAAATGTACATATTTTTGTAAAACAAAACAAAATTCAATAAAGCTTCTTCTATTCTATTCTATTCTATTCGTCCGATCACCGAAGTTAAGCAACGTCGGGCGCGGTCAGTACTTGGATGGGTGACCGCTTGGGAACACCGCGTGCCGTTGCCCCCCAACACTTTTTGTTTTTTTTTGAAATCCATAGCAACCACCGAACCGATTTGTTTTTCGTGCAGGTATTCGGAAACATGCACAGACCCGTATCATGTAGATTCATAGCTTTAAGTACTAGATAATTAAGAAAACAATTTTTTTTGTCGATTAATTGTAAACAATTGCAGAATAAAAACTCGTCAAACGGTAAAGGTTGTCGTTCGATCACCGAAGGTAAGCCACGCGGGCAGCGGTCAGCACTTGGACGGGTGACCGGTTCATTATATTCCTTCCGTGAGTTTAACAAAGATAACATATGCAAATGTCGTAAGTGCGACGAGGAAGACGGCGATCTTTTAATGTAAAAAAAATATATATTAGGTTACGCGTACATGCCACTTTGACTGCTGCTTTATTTTTTTGGTTTTTAAATAATTAGAGATCTGAATTCAACATATCAGTTCTATGTTATAATGGACAGACAATGTTGTATTCTTGGCCCCTAACACGTTAAGACCAACATAAAAACTAGAATAACTTACCATTCGTTAAACGTTAAACAATTTCGAACCACGTTTTTTTGAGCTCGAACAAACTCATAACACAACACTCATTTATTAGTCACTGGACCATTGTAAAACGAGAAGAGAGAAAAACCATGCGAAACTATTTTTAAAACGAAGAGAATAAAGGTTTTAAATGGTAGGGCTGTATGACAGACTTGTCAATTATCGTGGGGGGTACGGCTGAGATTTATGACGAAATCGAGTGGCGCCGGCGGTCGGTCACTTTCACGAAAGAGGTCTAAACACGGGTCGTTTACGATACCCTCTGGTTACTAGAAAAGTTCTAGACAGATGTTTGTCGGCTTTTCGAGGTATTTATTTGTGAGTCCAAAGACTCAATGGAGTAATATCGGACTGAAATTCCAAGATTTTGCTGTGTAATCCAAAAAACTATGTTCCTCGTAACATTTAACGATGTGTTAATTCAACTATTATTTTAATTTTTCGTATACGTATTTATACTAAAAAGTACAGCGCTTCCAACAGTGAATTGTGAATTGAAAATGTTTCAAAGAAAGATCGATAGTTTTGAAAAAAATTACATATTAATAAATTTAGATAGATTTAGAAGTATACATTGCACTTACTTTTCAAAATTATTGTACTTCTGATTTGGTTGAAATAACATAATATGTAGCAGTCATAGTTGCGATTGTAGAAAAAATCTTGTGTACATTGCAGTCGCGGCTGGTGTTGGGTAAAACCTTTATTTTTTAGGGGGTCATTACCCAAATGACCTCATGGACCAGCCGTTCCTGTTAGGTTTTATATATCAAATTGATTCGTCTGTCTTTTTCATCATGCCTTCGAAAAGCGAGCTCCTGTTTCGCCAAAGTAACTGTGACGTCAATTAAATACGATAATAAAATTCGGTTTTTCCCATCTTCTTTTCGTATCCCACCTCCACCCGGCGGCAGTAGTGCAGTGCTTATCAACATAATTACCGGCGTCTCGCCTCCACATTTTGACTTTTTTGTGTTTTATGTGTTCTCTAAGTCCAAAATTTTTAAATTTTTAAAAAGAGATTGCGGTACTATTCCTGTTGCTGAAATTATAATAATATATTTATTAATTTTTGTATTATATGTCTGTGTTATATTGTGTGAATTTGGAACAGCTATATCTAAAAGATATGCTTGCTTTTGTTGTTTATTTAAAATAATAATGTCTGGTCTGTTATGCTGAATGTGAATGTCAGTTAAAACTGTGCGATCAAAATATAATTTGTAATTGTCATTTTCTAAACAACTTTCTGGTTTATAAATGTAATGTGGTTGTGTATCCTTTAATAAATTGAATTTAACTGCTAAATTCATGTGTATAATTTTTGCGAATATATCATGACGTTTTTTATATTCGCTGTGAGCCAAAACGGTGCAAGATCTTGTATTGCAAATATAAAACCCTCAGCTCTTTAAAATATCTCCCATGTAAAGACTTTTGTTTTATATTTGCTATAGTGTCATATCACGAGCTCTATTGAGAAAATAATTTTTTAGTGAAGCAATTTGATTGTGTTGTAGAATTTCTAGATTTGAAAAACCCCTACCACCATTTTCGCGTGGTAAATTAAATCTTTCAACAGCAGATTTGGGGTGATGTTTACAAAATTTTGTAAAGAGAACTCTAGTTTGAATATTTATATTCTTTAAATTAGTTTTGGACCATTTTATAACACCAAAAGAATAGATTTAATTTTATAATTGAATGTTGAATATGATTTGATTGATTAATACCTAAATATTTATAAAATTCTCCTTTATTTAAATTTTTAATGATTTCTCCTTCTTTAGTTATATATTCTAAATTTTCGTAATGACCACGACATATTGATTGATTTTCAGTTATTGTTAAGTTTTATGTCATCCATATAAAGAAGGTGATTTAATTTAATATTAATTTTATAAATTTTAAGAATTTTAATTAACCATGAATGTGGTACTGAATCATAGGCTTTTTTGTAGTCTATGAATTGTTGTTGCATTATTTTCCAAACGTTTGAGACTTAAAATATTCGTCAAATGTTCTTCTTTTTTTAAATCAGAATACCCCTGACAAATCCGAACATTTTGTTTTGCGGTAGATAAAAATAAACATGGGCCAAGACAGAATATTAATATTCGGTGTGGAATTTTCCTGCGTTCTTGTTCATTTCTATCGAAGTGCTCACGAAAAGTTGTGAATATCAACACTTTGTAATTGTCGTAGTGAAAAATAAAAAAGATAGCTATGGGGCACAACTTATTTCGCACTTCATTAGAAAAGTAACAGTATTAAAATAAAAAAAATATTTTTCTAAATTTCGAACGTTAGGTCTATCCTGACCAGCCGCCAATTAGTGGTATTATTTTATTTTTTGCTGTTTTCCACAATAGTTATTTTTATATTAAATATAAACAATATTTTTTCTATCATTGATTCAAAAAATTGAAATTAAAAATTCAAATTTTTGAAGGAACTCTGAAGTTTCAATGCAGTGACCATGTTGCTAGGTAACTAATAAAAAACAGTGCGTGAAATGAAAAACAGAAATAGTCGTATGCGTTTTGTATGGTTTCTATGGTTTCGATCTTACTAACAATGCAATGAAAATGACCCACTTCAGGCACAGATAACTATGCGTGAATTTCAATTTTTTGAATCAATTATATAAAAACAAAATTGATTTGGCGGCCGCTACACAAAAGTGGTGGGAGGCGAGAACCTGTTTCCGCCGGTCTCCGTTTATGACACAGCTGACGGAAATCTTGGTCTTTTTTTTTCGTTTATTGTTAATTTTAAAATTAATAAATTTTCCCTGGATACGTATTCGACTTATCCGGTACGAGTTATTTTTAAATTAACTTAATGGCCCGTTGCTCTTGTTCTTTTTATCGTTTTATCGTTAGCAATAGTACAATACTCACGCATTTTTAATCTAAAATTAACAAAACTTGAATGGATCGGGATTATCACACTTCTGAATTGAAGTTTTCATTCGTTTAAAATATAATTGATAGTAATACGTAATGCGGATTGCCTAAACGTTGCTTCCATCACGTCAACATCACACATTCACGTTCGCCCGTAGAAATGGCGTGATGCACACGAAATCGATCCAAAAAGGCTCATAATATTTGTGTCACGCGAATCTACGTCGAAAACTAGAAAAAAAAAAAATTCAATTCGAATTTCAATAATCGAAACGATGCGTCGTCGATACTAAACGTAGGTAGTAACTAAAGTGTGATCGGGTGCGATAAAAGTGTCCGTCAATAATCATCATCCGACAATCATTTAATAGACGAACGCTAATTTTTGGCACTCACTCGGACGACAGAACCAGTCCAGACGGAAACCGGGGCGCGGGGTGGGTGGGTGGTTGTATGTCCGTGAATCTGTCCGGCGCGCGTCAACATTTCAGTTATCGTCGCGAGAGTTAAAACGAAAGGTGGTTAGTGTGAAAGTGACGTTTTTTCGTGGAGACACGTTACGAAGGGTGAGTACCTAATATAATATAAAACCAACCGAAAACCCACAATAGTGCCCCGGTTTATTATCGTGAATAGGTGTTTGGTAAATATTTTCTGTATTCCAACTAGCAAGTCTTTTATCAAAAAACTCCGGCAACATGGCTATTGTGGTATTATTGATACCACCTAACTGAAGAATGATTAAAAAGATTATAAAGTTAATAACTAAGTCGACGATTTTATCGGGAAATTGAACGGAGAAACAAAAATAGCTCTTAGCGACAGTTGCCTGAAGTCGCAAATAACGGCGATTGACGAAATCACGTTTTTTTTATTTTAATTCCAATGAACAATACACAGGGTCACAATTATCTGTTATGTATTCTATAATGTTTTGCAAAGTAAATAATGTGAGTTGTCATGCGTAATATTAATTAGCTAAGTAATTTTTGCAAGTATTTTATGTCAGATATGCAATGTATAATAACGTAATGTTGCAAAGTATTTTAATTTTTATGCTAGGTAGAGATAATAAAATAGAAAATGATTTAGGAACATAAAAAATCTCATTAAAACAGGAACAATTGAAATTAAAATAAACATAACATTCTGTACTAAAGTACAGTTTTGTTCACTCCTTTTTTCAAAGTCTTCTGTCCTCTCATTTGCACATACTGCTATTCCAAAACAGTGAAATTGTCTGTTTCAGGGAATCCTTAACGTTCCTTGCTAATGTCAACAACGTTTTCGATGAAACAAAGAGTCGGAAAAATGTCGGCTCATTGTATTCAATAACATACGCGACTACAAAACCATCTGTATCATTTGTAGGAATCGCGGTTTTTTCGATGAGAATTCGTTCTAATTTTTTCTTTCTTAAAAAAGCTAAGTAATTTTAATTTCACTAAAGATGAACATTTAGGCTATATGCTGGGTAATGCAAATCCATCAACCATCAACTAGGTTGTTCAGCAGATGTACGATTGTTTATTTGATTTCTTCTTCCGAAGAGTTGTATTCTGGCAAAATAGAAATTTATTCATAACATAACCTCAATCAACTAAATTATTTCGAATACAATAACCACATAACTACAAGTTGGATAGGCATGGGTGCAAAATACCGATAATGCATGAAACCTAAAGGGCCTACTGTTCATCCAATATATTTACATAGCTTAAATAGCATGTTTATTTTTTATAGAAAAATTTTGCATTTCTCGCTTTCTTAAACTGTATGTAACATTTTTCATATTTTTTCGCTGTCATAATGACATAATAAAAGTTAATTAAAAATCGCTGTTTCACGTCTTTTTCTTTTTTGTTCGAGAGTTTTTGTGGTTCTGAAAAGAACCGTTTATAAATGTGTCGAAAACGAAAAACATCTATTTCGAACTGGTGTACTTGGTGACGGCTTTGGTACCTTCGGAGACGGCGTGCTTGGCCAACTCACCGGGCAACAACAGACGCACGGCAGTTTGAATTTCTCTGCTGGTGATCGTCGAACGTTTGTTGTAGTGTGCCAGACGGGAAGCTTCAGCGGCGATACGTTCGAAGATGTCGTTCACGAAACTGTTCATTATGCTCATAGCCTTACTAGAGATACCGGTGTCGGGATGGACTTGTTTCAACACCTTGTAGATGTAGATGGCATAGCTCTCCTTCCTCCTGCGCTTCTTTTTTTTGTCGCTCTTGGAAATGTTCTTCTGAGCTTTCCCGGCCTTCTTGGCTGCCTTACCACTTGTCTTCGGCGGCATTTTTCAATTCAATTCGATTCAACAAACTCGCGAACTGCTCTGACTCGTGTGCGTGCGTTAGCCGAAAGCCGAAAGGCTGTCTGACTAAGAGTGTGCAGGTCATGGACCTATTTACTCTAATCGGAAACAATGGTGAGTTGCATAGTTGGCAAAACACTGGTTGTGACCGATGTCAATTTGGTCAACCCACGTTAACTGTAGAAATCGGCACGGCTTTGCGAGATTTACCTACAGGGGACCGTGGGCATGGGTGTTCGACGATTGTACAAGGTCTAGCGTGACTGATTACAACCGTCAATAGGAGTTTTGCCTGTTGACAGTGGCCGGCGTGGCTGATTCAACAAGGCAGTCAGGGGAACTAGGTTCGATAACATACACACTAAGCCTATCTAAAACTTAAATCTAGCTTATTGTTAATATATTTACCACACCTTGCCTCTCGCAGCCAGCATGGGGGTGTATCCTGAAACATAGAGTGTGTGCGGGGCACACTGATTAGTGTTTTTTGGCTACCTCTTTGGGTAGGCAATTTTTTACTAGTGTTTTGCAGTAAATTATCGGAGTGAGTTCAAAATCATTATCAGCTTCGGGATGAAGTTGACAAAGTGCTGGACCGCTTCCAGTCCATTTTTTGCGGTACCTAAAGCGGTGACCGTTTCGTTGAGGGCGGCACTCAGGCCGTTGAATTTTCCAGTTGATGCGGAAGTCGCGGATGACGCGGGATTTGCGGACGTCGCGGCTTGTGCGAACGATTTGCTGGCTTTGATTGCCGTTGAACTGGGCGCGATTTTCGTTGTCGCGGTTTTGTCTTCGGTTCGCACCGAATCTACCTTATGTGTTGTTTCCGAGTTCGGTTTCGATTTTTGTGGGCGGGGCCTCGGTGTCGCCGTTTTCGGACGTGGAAATTTGCAGCAGCCGCGGTAGCTAGCTGTGTGATCTCCTCCGCAATTGGCGCAATTTGCTGGGGTTTCTTTCGTCTTTTCACACGATTTGGACGGGTGGTCTTTGCCACATTTTACGCAACGCGGCGCGGCGCGGCAGTTTCTCTGCGAGTGATGGAACCACTGACAGTTGTGGCACTGGCTCACCCAGCCGCTTCTTCGTGGTTTCTCAACGTTCACGGTGAGATAACACACGGTTTGGAGATCGAAGATTTTCTTCTCCGAGGGGGGAAGCTCCACAAGGACAAGTGGCAGCTCTTTCTTTGAAATGAGACGACGCATTCGGTGTACGGCGATCGGGTGAAAGCCCTGGGCTTGGAGATCTTCGGTGATCTCCTCGACAGAGATTTCTCTGGGTACCGGTTTCAGTACCACACGGATTGATTTCTCGCTCTCTAAAGTGAACGTGTGGAACGGCACACGGTGCTTCTCTAGTAGACGGGTCGCGGCGCGGAAATGGTCAACTCCCGACAAGGTGACTCGGATTCCTTCGGCGCATTGTTTCGCTTTCGTGAACTGGATTCGCGAATTGGACAGGAGTTTCGACACTTCTGTCCATCTTCCCGAGTCGCGGATGATCACCGGCGGAGTTCGGGGCCTCTTTACCGGTTCGGGGGCCCCAGCTTGGGGCTGGCGTTGGGGGGGTTTCAGCATTTCTGATGATTCTCTCCAGGATGGTCCTGCAGGGGAATCACCACTTACCTGCTCGTCGTCGTCGGAGTTCGGGATCGGGCTGGACCGGTCCTTTCGCTTCCGTTTGATCGGGACTCTTGCGAATCCCTCCTCGTCGGGTGGGGTTTCCAGCGCTGGGGGCTCAGGGGAGGGTACTTGCTCCTCGGTCTGGGCCTCCATTGCGGTGTCTTCTTCTTCTTCCTCGTTCTGGGAAGGGTGTGCGATTTTCGAAATCATCTCTGCTTGGGCTTGAGAGACGGCGATCCCTCCTTTTTCAAGCGTGATCTCAATCGCTTGCGCGAGGACGCGAAGTTCCTCCGCTGCGATTCCTTTGAGGTCTGTGACCCACTGCTCCGTGGATTTCTTGGCTTTCTTCTTTTTTCCCATCGCTAGCTGTGTGGGAAGTTTTCACTGACAGCACCGATAAACGGCGTATTTCCGATTGACAACACCGAACAGAAAACGGTCACCACCAATTTCACATCTGAGCTGTGCTCAGCGCGGACGGACGACTAAACTCTCACAGGCTCAATCGACTGCACCACACAAACAACACAGAAACATACATCCGTCTCTCACCAATGCAAGATTCGGACTGTGCGTGCGTGCGTTAACTTTGCACCACCACCTTTCTGATAGGTAGTGTGTTCACCAGAACCCCACCTGAAAACGGGCTCCCACCAATCGTCACGTCCTATTCTCCTATCACGGAGGCTATAAATTCGAAGCACAGCTACCAGCTTTTACAATCGACGAGTCCCGTCCGTCAGTTTTATTACTTCTCGTGGTGTCTAACGAACGAACTTAAAATGTCAGGTCGCGGTAAAGGAGGTAAAGTGAAGGGAAAAGCGAAATCCCGTTCGAGCCGTGCCGGTCTCCAGTTTCCGGTGGGTAGGATACATCGTCTTCTCAGAAAAGGAAATTACGCGGAACGCGTCGGTGCAGGAGCTCCCGTCTATTTGGCCGCCGTCATGGAGTACTTAGCCGCCGAAGTTCTAGAATTGGCAGGAAACGCTGCCCGTGACAACAAGAAGACACGTATTATACCGCGTCATCTGCAGCTGGCCATCAGAAACGACGAGGAATTGAACAAACTCCTGTCCGGAGTTACGATCGCCCAAGGCGGTGTCTTACCCAACATTCAGGCCGTACTTTTACCCAAAAAAACCGAGAAGAAACCTTAAACGAACGATCGATCCATCTCCGTGGCGAAAACTCAAAATATCGGCCCTTCTCAGGGCCACTATAGCTTTTTTTTTTCGTAAAATGACCGATGCATCTTTTCTTTTTGTATTATTATCATTGCGGTCGTCAATTTGGCTGTATGAAGAAAGATTTACGACTGCAATGCCAAAAGGAAAGCAAGGGGTGTTTACGATCTTGGTACATTTATCAGGTAGTCCGTTGTTTCTCGAAAGAACATCATGTTTCTTTTTTTTCCTCTTATTTTTATTTTGTGGTTCTGAAAAGAACCGATTTTGTATTTCGTATTTTATTCTGGTTTTCTCGAACGGTGAAGAGCGCCAGGAAATTAACCTCCGAAACCGTAGAGGGTGCGTCCTTGACGTTTCAAAGCGTAGACGACGTCCATCGCTGTCACGGTTTTACGTTTGGCGTGTTCCGTGTAGGTGACGGCATCTCGGATGACATTTTCCAAGAACACTTTCAGGACTCCGCGAGTTTCTTCGTAGATCAAACCGGAAATACGTTTCACGCCGCCACGACGAGCCAATCTTCTGATAGCGGGTTTCGTGATGCCCTGGATGTTGTCACGCAGGACTTTGCGATGACGCTTCGCTCCTCCTTTTCCCAATCCTTTGCCTCCTTTACCGCGACCGGTCATCTTTTCAGATTATTTCAACTGACACAAAATACCTGCACACCTCGTCCCTAGGAAGTCAACTACCGCAAAATTTCAACTAACGGAGCCTTATATAGATTCAACGGTTCACCATCGACCAATCGACGAAGTCAGCCGTTGACTTTGTTCACGTATAAAAGTACAATTTAATATGGCGGAATTTTTAGTACCCGTTTACCTTTCGACGCGTGCACGTCTAACGATCGTCAGTTTTGTTTTTCATTCGTTTCATTCGAAATGGCCAGGACCAAGCAGACCGCACGCAAGTCCACCGGAGGAAAAGCCCCCAGGAAACAACTGGCTACCAAAGCGGCCAGGAAAAGCGCTCCCGCCACTGGCGGCGTCAAGAAGCCCCACCGTTACAGACCTGGTACCGTGGCTCTGCGTGAGATCCGTCGTTACCAGAAAAGTACCGAGTTGCTCATCCGCAAGCTTCCCTTTCAACGTTTGGTGAGGGAGATCGCTCAGGATTTCAAAACCGATTTGCGCTTCCAAAGCTCCGCCGTGATGGCCCTCCAGGAAGCGAGCGAAGCTTACTTGGTCGGTCTGTTCGAGGACACGAATTTGTGCGCCATCCACGCCAAACGTGTAACCATCATGCCAAAGGACATCCAACTTGCCAGACGTATTCGGGGTGAACGCGCTTAAATTTTTCCACATCGTGTTTCGGAAGAACAACAACATCCCGAGAAAAACGAAACACGAATTTTATAACAAAAAAATCGGTTCTTTTCAGAACCTCAAACCTTACAGGCAAAAAAAAAAAAATATATCGCCCTTCAACCGGAAATGAATAAAATAAAAATGTCAATAATCGGTCGGTCCTCTCGATTCGGGTTGGGTTGCGGTCGTTCGTAAAATTTTATTGCATCCTGTCATCACCTACCTGCCAGCTGATGCTATCTATTTTATTTGGTTTCGCCGTAAGGATAGTTTTATTTCTTTTTTTCGTCGTAGATTATCGTGTGGCCCTGAAAAGGGCCATTTGTGCGTGCCCCGTTGCCGGTAGTACGATGATGACGTCGGAACGAGGCACAGCCGAACGAACATGAGTCGAGTATCCATCCACGTTTCTCACTTTTTCCTCTTCGGCGAAGCGGCCTTTTTCACCTTGACAGGAATGGCTTTGGCTGTCTTGGGTTTGGGTGCTTTGGGTTTTTTAGTCGGACCAGCCTTGTTAGATTTCTTCGCTTTGGAAGGCGATCGGGGTTTCGGGGCGGCTCTAGTTTTCTTTTCTGCCGAGGAGGCGGCCGATTTCTTGGCTTTCGCTGCGGCGGCGGAGGCAGCGACGGCGCTCTTCTTTTCGGCAGCAGTCTTCTTCGCTTTGGGGGAGGCTTGTTTTTTGGCTGTCTTCGAGGAAGCCTTGTCGGAAGTCGTCGCGACGGCGGTACGTTTGGCGGATGATTTTTTCGTCTTGGATGCGGCGGACGAAGCGGGTTTCCTCTTGTCGGAGGCGGAGGCGACTTTGGCACCACCGGAGGTGGACGAGGCGAGCTTGAACGAACCCGACGCGCCCTTACCTTTCGTCTGAACCAGAGATCCCGACGCCACGGCGCCTTTCAGATATTTCTTGATGAAAGGGGCGACCTTTTCGGCGTCGACTTTGTAATTTGCGGCGACGAACTTCTTGATGGCCTGAAGAGACGATCCTCCGCGTTCCTTGAGTCCCTTGATGGCGTTGTTTACCATCTCGGATGTCGGAGGATGGGACGGTTTCGCCCTGGGATTTTTCGCTTTTTTCTCTTTCTTCGCGTGGGATTGAGGGGTGGCAGCGGAACCGGTGGTGACCGATGATGCTGTTTGATTTTCGACGTCGGCCATCTTTCACGTTAAAACGTTAAAAGTTAATAATAATTATTGAAAAAACACTTGCTCACACACGTACACTTCGAGCACCTCGTGAACGAGAATTGAACAAAAAAATTTTCTAAGTCTTTATAAAATAGTCGCCACTGCGGACGGAAGACTGAACGCGCACCGCGTCCGCCGTCGAAGAAATTGCAGGCCTCGGAATCGTTGCCCGCGTGATGGCATCGTCCTCTTTCCTCGATCACCATCGCCACCGTGTGATCAAGCTGGCCGAACTCGGTTTCCGAAGTTTCCCTGGAGATAGCGAAGTTCGTCTCGGAACGTCGGTGGGTTTCGAATCAGGTACACGCCCCTCCAACCACCAGCCCTAAATCCGGGTCGTCACGGTTTCGATTCGGGACCGACGGTTTACGTCGGCGGTGCGGGGTAGACGCGTCGATTCCGGGAATCCATATTTCGTTCGCCGAAATATTGGTCCATCTCTTCCCGGAATACCGCGCCACCTTCTCGATTTTACGACATCTTCGCGTCGCCAAACGCTTCCGAAACGGTCGAAGCACAGAAAGGACCTGGTGTTCGAACCGAGGCAATTCCGACAACAGGATGCCGCGAACCGCCTCTCCGACGTTCAGGTCGATCGTTTTCGGCGGAAGTTGAAACGGGACGAGTCGACGACGGGTCCCGTTGCCGTCCGGACCCTTCGGGACGGCCGAAAGTCCGTCGAGAGGATCATCCGAAAGGAGACGGTCTTCATCGTCCGACCGATGCCGCACCTACGAGTTTTCCGATATTTTCTTCGACGGATCTTCAGGTTTTCTTCCTTTCTTCCGTCTTTCTCTCTTCGTAATTTCGTGTCCGACCTGCGTCGTCCGAAGTCGGGGTGAAGATCGAAGAAAAAACGCCAAAAATAACAACTCGTCAGCCACGCACACCGCGTTCGAATGTCTAACGGTCCAACTTGGATTTTCGAAGATCGCCGAATCCGAGGGACGATAAATAATAATAATAATAATAATAATGGTAATAAATAATAATGTTAATAATAATAATAATGATATGATGATTATAACGATAATTATTATAGATAGGTAAATAGAAACACAGGTCTCCTCTCGAAAATCGGAACTTCCTGATATTACTTACATATTTCGGTCGATCCAAATGTGGGAATCTCGTCGTCGTCGGAGCAAGCAGCGCGGTGGGTGGGGTGAAATTCTGGATTTTCCACCGCCGCCGGCGGTCGAAAAATGTGCGACGCGGGAGATCGCCAGTCCGTCTAGTAGTCTCTCTTGTCGTTAGAGCGTGACGTGGTGGTTGTTGTGGGATTTCCCGTTAGTTCGGTCCGACGTCGGTCGTCAGAGGGTAAGTGCATACGGAAACGAAACGCATCGCGTTTTGATGTTCATATTCGTGCATCGGAATGTTAAAAGCAATATATTTTACACCAACGATCACACCTAAACACCACGGCAACGGCCATACCACGTTGAAAAGCACCGGTTCTCGTCCGATCACCGAAGTTAAGCAACGTCGGGCGCGGTCAGTACTTGGATGGGTGACCGCTTGGGAACACCGCGTGCCGTTGCCCCCCAACACTTTTTGTTTTTTTTTGAAATCCATAGCAACCACCGAACCGATTTGTTTTTCGTGCAGGTATTCGGAAACATGCACAGACCCGTATCATGTAGATTCATAGCTTTAAGTACTAGATAATTAAGAAAACAATTTTTTTTGTCGATTAATTGTAAACAATTGCAGAATAAAAACTCGTCAAACGGTAAAGGTTGTCGTTCGATCACCGAAGGTAAGCCACGCGGGCAGCGGTCAGCACTTGGACGGGTGACCGGTTCATTATATTCCTTCCGTGAGTTTAACAAAGATAACATATGCAAATGTCGTAAGTGCGACGAGGAAGACGGCGATCTTTTAATGTAAAAAAAATATATATTAGGTTACGCGTACATGCCACTTTGACTGCTGCTTTATTTTTTTGGTTTTTAAATAATTAGAGATCTGAATTCAACATATCAGTTCTATGTTATAATGGACAGACAATGTTGTATTCTTGGCCCCTAACACGTTAAGACCAACATAAAAACTAGAATAACTTACCATTCGTTAAACGTTAAACAATTTCGAACCACGTTTTTTTGAGCTCGAACAAACTCATAACACAACACTCATTTATTAGTCACTGGACCATTGTAAAACGAGAAGAGAGAAAAACCATGCGAAACTATTTTTAAAACGAAGAGAATAAAGGTTTTAAATGGTAGGGCTGTATGACAGACTTGTCAATTATCGTGGGGGGTACGGCTGAGATTTATGACGAAATCGAGTGGCGCCGGCGGTCGGTCACTTTCACGAAAGAGGTCTAAACACGGGTCGTTTACGATACCCTCTGGTTACTAGAAAAGTTCTAGACAGATGTTTGTCGGCTTTTCGAGGTATTTATTTGTGAGTCCAAAGACTCAATGGAGTAATATCGGACTGAAATTCCAAGATTTTGCTGTGTAATCCAAAAAACTATGTTCCTCGTAACATTTAACGATGTGTTAATTCAACTATTATTTTAATTTTTCGTATACGTATTTATACTAAAAAGTACAGCGCTTCCAACAGTGAATTGTGAATTGAAAATGTTTCAAAGAAAGATCGATAGTTTTGAAAAAAATTACATATTAATAAATTTAGATAGATTTAGAAGTATACATTGCACTTACTTTTCAAAATTATTGTACTTCTGATTTGGTTGAAATAACATAATATGTAGCAGTCATAGTTGCGATTGTAGAAAAAATCTTGTGTACATTGCAGTCGCGGCTGGTGTTGGGTAAAACCTTTATTTTTTAGGGGGTCATTACCCAAATGACCTCATGGACCAGCCGTTCCTGTTAGGTTTTATATATCAAATTGATTCGTCTGTCTTTTTCATCATGCCTTCGAAAAGCGAGCTCCTGTTTCGCCAAAGTAACTGTGACGTCAATTAAATACGATAATAAAATTCGGTTTTTCCCATCTTCTTTTCGTATCCCACCTCCACCCGGCGGCAGTAGTGCAGTGCTTATCAACATAATTACCGGCGTCTCGCCTCCACATTTTGACTTTTTTGTGTTTTATGTGTTCTCTAAGTCCAAAATTTTTAAATTTTTAAAAAGAGATTGCGGTACTATTCCTGTTGCTGAAATTATAATAATATATTTATTAATTTTTGTATTATATGTCTGTGTTATATTGTGTGAATTTGGAACAGCTATATCTAAAAGATATGCTTGCTTTTGTTGTTTATTTAAAATAATAATGTCTGGTCTGTTATGCTGAATGTGAATGTCAGTTAAAACTGTGCGATCAAAATATAATTTGTAATTGTCATTTTCTAAACAACTTTCTGGTTTATAAATGTAATGTGGTTGTGTATCCTTTAATAAATTGAATTTAACTGCTAAATTCATGTGTATAATTTTTGCGAATATATCATGACGTTTTTTATATTCGCTGTGAGCCAAAACGGTGCAAGATCTTGTATTGCAAATATAAAACCCTCAGCTCTTTAAAATATCTCCCATGTAAAGACTTTTGTTTTATATTTGCTATAGTGTCATATCACGAGCTCTATTGAGAAAATAATTTTTTAGTGAAGCAATTTGATTGTGTTGTAGAATTTCTAGATTTGAAAAACCCCTACCACCATTTTCGCGTGGTAAATTAAATCTTTCAACAGCAGATTTGGGGTGATGTTTACAAAATTTTGTAAAGAGAACTCTAGTTTGAATATTTATATTCTTTAAATTAGTTTTGGACCATTTTATAACACCAAAAGAATAGATTTAATTTTATAATTGAATGTTGAATATGATTTGATTGATTAATACCTAAATATTTATAAAATTCTCCTTTATTTAAATTTTTAATGATTTCTCCTTCTTTAGTTATATATTCTAAATTTTCGTAATGACCACGACATATTGATTGATTTTCAGTTATTGTTAAGTTTTATGTCATCCATATAAAGAAGGTGATTTAATTTAATATTAATTTTATAAATTTTAAGAATTTTAATTAACCATGAATGTGGTACTGAATCATAGGCTTTTTTGTAGTCTATGAATTGTTGTTGCATTATTTTCCAAACGTTTGAGACTTAAAATATTCGTCAAATGTTCTTCTTTTTTTAAATCAGAATACCCCTGACAAATCCGAACATTTTGTTTTGCGGTAGATAAAAATAAACATGGGCCAAGACAGAATATTAATATTCGGTGTGGAATTTTCCTGCGTTCTTGTTCATTTCTATCGAAGTGCTCACGAAAAGTTGTGAATATCAACACTTTGTAATTGTCGTAGTGAAAAATAAAAAAGATAGCTATGGGGCACAACTTATTTCGCACTTCATTAGAAAAGTAACAGTATTAAAATAAAAAAAATATTTTTCTAAATTTCGAACGTTAGGTCTATCCTGACCAGCCGCCAATTAGTGGTATTATTTTATTTTTTGCTGTTTTCCACAATAGTTATTTTTATATTAAATATAAACAATATTTTTTCTATCATTGATTCAAAAAATTGAAATTAAAAATTCAAATTTTTGAAGGAACTCTGAAGTTTCAATGCAGTGACCATGTTGCTAGGTAACTAATAAAAAACAGTGCGTGAAATGAAAAACAGAAATAGTCGTATGCGTTTTGTATGGTTTCTATGGTTTCGATCTTACTAACAATGCAATGAAAATGACCCACTTCAGGCACAGATAACTATGCGTGAATTTCAATTTTTTGAATCAATTATATAAAAACAAAATTGATTTGGCGGCCGCTACACAAAAGTGGTGGGAGGCGAGAACCTGTTTCCGCCGGTCTCCGTTTATGACACAGCTGACGGAAATCTTGGTCTTTTTTTTTCGTTTATTGTTAATTTTAAAATTAATAAATTTTCCCTGGATACGTATTCGACTTATCCGGTACGAGTTATTTTTAAATTAACTTAATGGCCCGTTGCTCTTGTTCTTTTTATCGTTTTATCGTTAGCAATAGTACAATACTCACGCATTTTTAATCTAAAATTAACAAAACTTGAATGGATCGGGATTATCACACTTCTGAATTGAAGTTTTCATTCGTTTAAAATATAATTGATAGTAATACGTAATGCGGATTGCCTAAACGTTGCTTCCATCACGTCAACATCACACATTCACGTTCGCCCGTAGAAATGGCGTGATGCACACGAAATCGATCCAAAAAGGCTCATAATATTTGTGTCACGCGAATCTACGTCGAAAACTAGAAAAAAAAAAAATTCAATTCGAATTTCAATAATCGAAACGATGCGTCGTCGATACTAAACGTAGGTAGTAACTAAAGTGTGATCGGGTGCGATAAAAGTGTCCGTCAATAATCATCATCCGACAATCATTTAATAGACGAACGCTAATTTTTGGCACTCACTCGGACGACAGAACCAGTCCAGACGGAAACCGGGGCGCGGGGTGGGTGGGTGGTTGTATGTCCGTGAATCTGTCCGGCGCGCGTCAACATTTCAGTTATCGTCGCGAGAGTTAAAACGAAAGGTGGTTAGTGTGAAAGTGACGTTTTTTCGTGGAGACACGTTACGAAGGGTGAGTACCTAATATAATATAAAACCAACCGAAAACCCACAATAGTGCCCCGGTTTATTATCGTGAATAGGTGTTTGGTAAATATTTTCTGTATTCCAACTAGCAAGTCTTTTATCAAAAAACTCCGGCAACATGGCTATTGTGGTATTATTGATACCACCTAACTGAAGAATGATTAAAAAGATTATAAAGTTAATAACTAAGTCGACGATTTTATCGGGAAATTGAACGGAGAAACAAAAATAGCTCTTAGCGACAGTTGCCTGAAGTCGCAAATAACGGCGATTGACGAAATCACGTTTTTTTTATTTTAATTCCAATGAACAATACACAGGGTCACAATTATCTGTTATGTATTCTATAATGTTTTGCAAAGTAAATAATGTGAGTTGTCATGCGTAATATTAATTAGCTAAGTAATTTTTGCAAGTATTTTATGTCAGATATGCAATGTATAATAACGTAATGTTGCAAAGTATTTTAATTTTTATGCTAGGTAGAGATAATAAAATAGAAAATGATTTAGGAACATAAAAAATCTCATTAAAACAGGAACAATTGAAATTAAAATAAACATAACATTCTGTACTAAAGTACAGTTTTGTTCACTCCTTTTTTCAAAGTCTTCTGTCCTCTCATTTGCACATACTGCTATTCCAAAACAGTGAAATTGTCTGTTTCAGGGAATCCTTAACGTTCCTTGCTAATGTCAACAACGTTTTCGATGAAACAAAGAGTCGGAAAAATGTCGGCTCATTGTATTCAATAACATACGCGACTACAAAACCATCTGTATCATTTGTAGGAATCGCGGTTTTTTCGATGAGAATTCGTTCTAATTTTTTCTTTCTTAAAAAAGCTAAGTAATTTTAATTTCACTAAAGATGAACATTTAGGCTATATGCTGGGTAATGCAAATCCATCAACCATCAACTAGGTTGTTCAGCAGATGTACGATTGTTTATTTGATTTCTTCTTCCGAAGAGTTGTATTCTGGCAAAATAGAAATTTATTCATAACATAACCTCAATCAACTAAATTATTTCGAATACAATAACCACATAACTACAAGTTGGATAGGCATGGGTGCAAAATACCGATAATGCATGAAACCTAAAGGGCCTACTGTTCATCCAATATATTTACATAGCTTAAATAGCATGTTTATTTTTTATAGAAAAATTTTGCATTTCTCGCTTTCTTAAACTGTATGTAACATTTTTCATATTTTTTCGCTGTCATAATGACATAATAAAAGTTAATTAAAAATCGCTGTTTCACGTCTTTTTCTTTTTTGTTCGAGAGTTTTTGTGGTTCTGAAAAGAACCGTTTATAAATGTGTCGAAAACGAAAAACATCTATTTCGAACTGGTGTACTTGGTGACGGCTTTGGTACCTTCGGAGACGGCGTGCTTGGCCAACTCACCGGGCAACAACAGACGCACGGCAGTTTGAATTTCTCTGCTGGTGATCGTCGAACGTTTGTTGTAGTGTGCCAGACGGGAAGCTTCAGCGGCGATACGTTCGAAGATGTCGTTCACGAAACTGTTCATTATGCTCATAGCCTTACTAGAGATACCGGTGTCGGGATGGACTTGTTTCAACACCTTGTAGATGTAGATGGCATAGCTCTCCTTCCTCCTGCGCTTCTTTTTTTTGTCGCTCTTGGAAATGTTCTTCTGAGCTTTCCCGGCCTTCTTGGCTGCCTTACCACTTGTCTTCGGCGGCATTTTTCAATTCAATTCGATTCAACAAACTCGCGAACTGCTCTGACTCGTGTGCGTGCGTTATAATAATTTGTCTGACCTTTAGGAGTGCGAGTCCGGGACTCATCTTTCTCCGATCTGAATAGCAGGCGCCTACACATTGATTGGTAGGGCTGATCAACAGACTTGTCAAGTATCGGGTTACCGTACCCCCTAGCTGATCGGCCTCCAGTTGCGAATCCAGCAGGTCGGGAGTACGGTGGGGAAAAATTTTGAGAAATACAAAAAAACGCGCGCGAGTGGGGGGGTGCGGCTGTGGACCGACTTTAGACGTCGACGGAATGCTCCCGCTTGTGCGTTACAACGAGGTCAAAAAACCACAAGTAAAAAACCCCTCGTCGGAGCCGAAGAAGAAATGGGGGAACGCTCGAGAAAATCGATATAGAAGAAACTATAAAAATTAACCCGGTTTGAAATACGCATTACCTGGTCCTCTGGAACTGGAGTCGGCCCTGGCATGGAATCTGAAACATACTCGGAAATGGTTGGTTATTAATTGTTACAGAGCTGCGCTTGTCCGCGGAGATCTGCAGTAAAAACATCGGAAAAACTTCGCGAGTGACAGGAAGTGGTGATGTCACTTCAGTCCTGTCGGAGGAGCACACATTTTGGCCGCGGATAGCGGTATGCTACATTTTCGTCGTAGTTGACGGCTTCGCGCACGAGGGGGTTTGGGTGGTTAGCCGCATTCTCAAAGAATTTCCCTGCAACATCTTGCCGGAACTCCCTGATGGTGGGAAGATTTGCTTCCCGATGGAGTTGAGCGTTTCTGACGAACCACGGCGCGTTGAAGGCGGCCCGGAGGAATTTGTTCTGTACGACTTGCAGTTTCTGGAGTTGCGTGTGAGCCACGTTACCCCAGACCGCGACGCTGTACATCATTGCCGGTCTGATTATCGTTCGGTAGATCGTTATTTTGTTCTTTGTGGACAGCTTGCTTCGCCGGCAAACCAGCGAATTAAGCTTTCCACGAACAGCCTGGGCGCGAGTTTTCGCGTGCTCGACTTGAGCGTTGAATCGGAGGTGATTGTCGAATTTGATTCCGAGATATTTGACCTCGGTTTTCCACGGGATGACGCGGTTGAACATGACAATTCGGCCGGCCGGGCGGTGAAGCCGCCGGGTGAACAGTATCGCACTGCTCTTTTCTGGATTTACGTCGATTCGCCATAGGCGGAACCACGCTTCCAGACTTTCAACAGCGTTTTGGAGCCGTTGCGTCGCGAGTTCGGGAGACCCCGAGCGCGTGAGGATTGCAGTGTCGTCTGCATACAACGCGAGTTTTGTTCCGTCGGGTTTGGGGATGTCGGCAGTGAAAATTGCGTACAAGGTCGGCGAGAGCACCGAACCTTGTGGGACGCCTGCTTCGATTGCGCGTTCCGTCGAGAGTGCGTGTCCGATTTTCGCGTGAAAAACGCGGTTTTGGAGGAACGAATTGATGAGTTTGACCATCGCCAGCGGCAGGCCTGCCGTGTGGAGCTTATAAACAAGTCCATCGTGCCAGACGGTGTCGAAGGCTTTGGCCACGTCGAGAAAGATCGCGCCGGTTGATTTGTTTTGATTCATACCGTGAGATATGAATTCGGTGACATGAATTAATTGGTCCGCGGTGGAGTGTTTGGGGCGGAACCCGAATTGCTCGTCAGGGATCGCGGCGTTGTCGTTAGCCATTCTGACCAGCCGGGTCAGAATAACCTTTTCGACGATTTTACCGACGTTCGAGAGAAGACTGATGGGGCGATAATTTTGCGGAAATTTCGGATCTTTCCCGGGCTTGGGGATAAAAATCACGTTTGCTCTTTTCCATCGGGACGGAAAATGGCAGAGTCGCAGGCTGGCGTTGATAATTGCGGTCAAAGCGACGACAACTTTGTCCGGCAGTAATTTCAACGCGGTGTTGGGGATGTGGTCTGGTCCGGGTGCTTTTTTCACCTTTAGTGATCCGATGATTTCGCGGACCTCTTCCGGTGAGGTGGGTGTAATGGGGGTGTCGTTCGGTTCCGAAAGAATTTCGAAAATTTCGTGCTCGACTTCCTCGATGTGATCGAGGTCGGCGTCGGCGATGTTCGGTCTGCACTGCAGTTCCAAACTGTCAGCGAACGTTTCCGCTTTTTCGTCATCCGAGAAAACGAGTCCGCGCGTACCGTGAATCGGTGGTAGCGGCTTTTTGCTTGAACGGAGCGCTTTCGTCATTCTCCAGATCGAGTTGTCCTCCGCGGTGAGGGATTTGAGTTTTCTTTCCCACCGATCACTGCGGTGATCGATGAGCGCGAATTTAACTTCGTTGCCGAGGCGGTTTGCTTCCGTCCTGTCAGCGGCGCTGCCAGTTCGATAGGCTTGGCGCCTGGCGAGATTTTTTGCGCGAATTAAATCGACGATCCATTGCGGCAAATTTTCTTTTTTCTGCGGCTCGACGCGAGTTCGAGTTGAATCGGACATGGCGGTTTTGATTTTGTCCTCGAAAGCGCCGGCTGCACTCTCGAGGTCTGCGACCGATTCGATGCGGGGAACCGGACCGAAATCTGTTTCGAGGATTTCCGCGAAGCGGGGCCAATTCGTGATTTGAACGGTTGCGTTTCTGTTCGCGTCGTTTGCTTCGTCACCGATGTGCATCAGCACGGGCAAATGGTCGGAGTCTAGTGCCTGAGAGGCATGTAGACGAGTTTGAAATGGCACGTTTTTTAACAGCGCGATATCGAGCGTGTCGGCGTGAAAGTCGCGAGCGTCGTAATATGTTGGCTCCGGGGGAGCCTCAATTAGGATGTCGATGTTGTCCGCGTGTTCGATTAAAATTCGACCGTTGCGATTCGCTCTTCGACTGCCCCAGGCCTCGTGTTTGGCGTTGAAGTCGCCCGCGGCGATGACCGAGGTGCCGGAATCTAAAATTTCGTTGATGTCGTTTTCCCGGAGCAAGAGTCGCGGGGGGTGGTAACACGAAATGATCGTCAATGGACCGTTCGCGGTCGCGATTGTCACGGCGGTGGCCTCCAGGTTCTGGAGAACGGGAAGCGCGATCTGATGGTGGCGAATTCCACGGCGGACGTAAATTGCTGTTCCTCCTCCAGGACCGCGAGTGCGGTCGCTGCGATAAAGTTCGAAGCCCCGAATGTTGGGGTCTGGGGTGCCGGGTTGCAGTTTGGTCTCGCTGACCAGCAACGCGTCGAGTTCATGATCGTCTGCGAAGACTTCCAGCTCGTTGCGGGAGCTTCGCAGACCGCGAGCATTATGGAATGCGATCTGCAGCGACCTAACACTTGACTGTTGTACTGTCATTAACAGTCGAGAAGAATTTTCGGGATGATCGCGAGCACGTTTTGGAGGATCTCCTCCTTCGTGTTCGATGTCTGAATTGCTTTCAGGATTTCGGTCAGGGCTTTACCGATCGCGGGGGGCTGCTTGGGGGTGGCCTGCGGGGGGGCTGGGGGCGCGGTCTTTTTTGACGAGGCTGCGTCCGCGAAGCTTTTCGACGCGTTGTCGTTGGTCGCGGTTTTGGTCGCGGGGGTGGTTTTTGGGGCTGAGGGCCTGACGGGGGCTGCGGGGGTGGCGGATTGTTTCGCGGAGGCCGCGGCGGGTTTCTGTTGCGGTTTGGGTGCCGCTGATCTTGAAGATTTTTTGGCCTGGGGGCCCCTGGGGAACCTGGGGCATCCCCGATAGCTCGCGGTGTGGGCACCGCCGCAATTCGCGCATTTTGCCGCGTCGTCATTTGTTTTTTCGCACGAGTGAGTATCGTGACTTTCCCCGCATTTCACGCACTTCGGAAGTGCGTGACAGTGTCGCTGTGAATGGTGGAACCGTTGACAGCGGTGGCATTGGCTTGGGGCCCCCTTTTTGTGCGGCCGCTCGACCGTGACCGACAGGTGGCACACGGCTTTGAGTTCGAAAATCGCGCCCTTGTCCTTGGGGACCTCGACGAGGACCAGGGGCAGAGGTTTTTTCGACCTGGAGGAGGTCATTCTGGTCACCTTGATCGGTGCCAGGCCCTGTTCCTCCAGGTCAGCTCGCACGTCGTCGATGGCGATCTCGCACGGAACCGTCCGCAAGACGGCTCTGAGAGTTTTTTGCTCGGGGAGAGCGAACGAGTGGTACGGCACTTTCCTCTCCTCGAGTAGGCGAGTCAGTGCTCGGAAGTCGTCGACGGTGACGGTGTTCACGCGGATACCGTCGATGCATGTCTTCGCTTTTGAGAATTTGATTTGGCGCGTCGTCATCGCGCTCGAGACTGACGCCCATTTTGCCGCGTCGCGGATGATGATTGGCGGGATTTTGCTCTCCGCCGGAGGTTTGTTTTGCGCCACTTGTTTGGCGGGCGCGGGCCGATTGGGCTTGGCCTGAGGGGCCTGGGTGTTGGATTTTTTCGCCTTCTTTGGGACCTCCGCTGATGGAGGCCTGTGGCTGGGACCAGGTTCAACAGCCTGGTCCTCTAGGGACGCAACAGAGGGGCGGCGCTTTCGAGGTTTCCTACCTTTCACTTCCTGGAAAGGCTCCTCCATGTCCTGGTCTGCCGGGGGCTGGGTGGCTTCGAGGGGGGCTGAGGGTTGTACGATGACAACCTTCGGGGTCGCTGACATGGACACCAAGTCCTCGTTGCTCTCCTCGAGCTGTACGAGGCGGGCGTCGTTGAAAGCGCGGAGCTCGTCGACATCCTCCTTGAGGGCGCGGAGTTCCTTGACCTCCCGCGTGAGCGCCGCGATTTGGGCACTCATGTGGGTCAGGACATCTTCGAGGGTGGGTTGGGTGGCGGGGGCCATCGTGGTCATCGTGGTCGAAGCGTTGGAAAATTCCGAGCACTTCACGCACTAAAGTTTGTGGTGCAAAAGCACGGGGTCGTTGAGGTGAATTGACGAAAACGCCGATGAACGGCACTTCCGCCAATGAGGTCCTCGCTGTAGTGAATTATGTGGCCGAATGGCCGGGCTCGAGCGCAGCACTGCACATATATACGCAAACCGTGCGGACCAAGTACTGAACACTGGTCTCGGCACAGGAACGCTGCACAGCACAACTAACACCAAACAATCGCCTTGACGATCACTCAGAACACTCGACGAATCACGTCCGTCACTCACGAAAGCAAGATCAGAACTGGTGCGTGCGTTAACTTTGCACCACCACCTTTCTGATAGGTAGTGTGTTCACCAGAACCCCACCTGAAAACGGGCTCCCACCAATCGTCACGTCCTATTCTCCTATCACGGAGGCTATAAATTCGAAGCACAGCTACCAGCTTTTACAATCGACGAGTCCCGTCCGTCAGTTTTATTACTTCTCGTGGTGTCTAACGAACGAACTTAAAATGTCAGGTCGCGGTAAAGGAGGTAAAGTGAAGGGAAAAGCGAAATCCCGTTCGAGCCGTGCCGGTCTCCAGTTTCCGGTGGGTAGGATACATCGTCTTCTCAGAAAAGGAAATTACGCGGAACGCGTCGGTGCAGGAGCTCCCGTCTATTTGGCCGCCGTCATGGAGTACTTAGCCGCCGAAGTTCTAGAATTGGCAGGAAACGCTGCCCGTGACAACAAGAAGACACGTATTATACCGCGTCATCTGCAGCTGGCCATCAGAAACGACGAGGAATTGAACAAACTCCTGTCCGGAGTTACGATCGCCCAAGGCGGTGTCTTACCCAACATTCAGGCCGTACTTTTACCCAAAAAAACCGAGAAGAAACCTTAAACGAACGATCGATCCATCTCCGTGGCGAAAACTCAAAATATCGGCCCTTCTCAGGGCCACTATAGCTTTTTTTTTTCGTAAAATGACCGATGCATCTTTTCTTTTTGTATTATTATCATTGCGGTCGTCAATTTGGCTGTATGAAGAAAGATTTACGACTGCAATGCCAAAAGGAAAGCAAGGGGTGTTTACGATCTTGGTACATTTATCAGGTAGTCCGTTGTTTCTCGAAAGAACATCATGTTTCTTTTTTTTCCTCTTATTTTTATTTTGTGGTTCTGAAAAGAACCGATTTTGTATTTCGTATTTTATTCTGGTTTTCTCGAACGGTGAAGAGCGCCAGGAAATTAACCTCCGAAACCGTAGAGGGTGCGTCCTTGACGTTTCAAAGCGTAGACGACGTCCATCGCTGTCACGGTTTTACGTTTGGCGTGTTCCGTGTAGGTGACGGCATCTCGGATGACATTTTCCAAGAACACTTTCAGGACTCCGCGAGTTTCTTCGTAGATCAAACCGGAAATACGTTTCACGCCGCCACGACGAGCCAATCTTCTGATAGCGGGTTTCGTGATGCCCTGGATGTTGTCACGCAGGACTTTGCGATGACGCTTCGCTCCTCCTTTTCCCAATCCTTTGCCTCCTTTACCGCGACCGGTCATCTTTTCAGATTATTTCAACTGACACAAAATACCTGCACACCTCGTCCCTAGGAAGTCAACTACCGCAAAATTTCAACTAACGGAGCCTTATATAGATTCAACGGTTCACCATCGACCAATCGACGAAGTCAGCCGTTGACTTTGTTCACGTATAAAAGTACAATTTAATATGGCGGAATTTTTAGTACCCGTTTACCTTTCGACGCGTGCACGTCTAACGATCGTCAGTTTTGTTTTTCATTCGTTTCATTCGAAATGGCCAGGACCAAGCAGACCGCACGCAAGTCCACCGGAGGAAAAGCCCCCAGGAAACAACTGGCTACCAAAGCGGCCAGGAAAAGCGCTCCCGCCACTGGCGGCGTCAAGAAGCCCCACCGTTACAGACCTGGTACCGTGGCTCTGCGTGAGATCCGTCGTTACCAGAAAAGTACCGAGTTGCTCATCCGCAAGCTTCCCTTTCAACGTTTGGTGAGGGAGATCGCTCAGGATTTCAAAACCGATTTGCGCTTCCAAAGCTCCGCCGTGATGGCCCTCCAGGAAGCGAGCGAAGCTTACTTGGTCGGTCTGTTCGAGGACACGAATTTGTGCGCCATCCACGCCAAACGTGTAACCATCATGCCAAAGGACATCCAACTTGCCAGACGTATTCGGGGTGAACGCGCTTAAATTTTTCCACATCGTGTTTCGGAAGAACAACAACATCCCGAGAAAAACGAAACACGAATTTTATAACAAAAAAATCGGTTCTTTTCAGAACCTCAAACCTTACAGGCAAAAAAAAAAATATAT